>NC_137055.1:25759612-25867112 GCF_032717465.1 Coenobita brevimanus
ATTGATCTTTTTGGAGAAACTCATGCAGTAGCTCTTGATATCTCTAAAGCTTTCGACAGAGTATGGCACCGTTCCCTGCTGTCCAAACTCCCTTGCTATGGACTAACGTCTTTTGTTCCTTTGATTTCTTCTTATCTTAGTGACAGGAAAATAAGAGTAAAAGTAGATGATGTATATTCGAATTTCCACTCAATTAACGCCGGCATGCCGCAGGGATCAGTTCTGGCGCCAACCCTATTTCTGGTTCATATTAATGATCTCTTATCTGTCACTCACAATCCCGTTCACTCAAATGCAGATGACTCAACACTACATAGTTCATTCACACTCAGACATCCATTTACAAAGTCTAATATCTCTACCTCTCAACTCAGTACAGCCATCTCCATAAATCAAGATCTAGCTACAATCAGTGAATGGGGACAAAACAACCTTGTCTCTTTTAATGCTAGTAAAACTAAATATATACAGTTTACTAATAGACAGATATTGCCAGCTTCGTACATTACCTTCAGTGCTACTAATATTCCCATCTCCAAAAGTATTGAAATTCTTGGTGTCTCACTTAACAGTGCCCTCAGCTGGACCTCTCATGTCAGATCACTTGCTAAAACCGCCTCAAAGAAACTTGAATTATTGTACAGAGTCCATAACTTCTTCGCCGATGAGCAGTTAGCTATAATTTATAAGAGTCATGTGCGCTCTCAGCTTGACTATTGCTCACCTTTGTGGAATGGTTGTGGAGAGGTTGCATTAAGACAACTAGACAAAACTCAGAATAAAGCTGTTAGAATCATTAACAACCCTGCCATTACATATAAACTACCTCCCCTGCAAGTAAGAAGGAATGTTGCCTCCCTTGCATTATTTTACAGATATTTTTTTGGCAAATGCTCAGACGAAGTTGCGTCCATTGTGCCACCTCTCCATGCCTTCCCTCGTGCTACACGGGCATCTGGTAGCGCTCATGACTGGAATGTCACTCAACCATATTGCAGAACTTCTGCCTATCAGAATTCTTTCATTCCCCGAACTGCATCTCTCTGGAACTCGCTTCCCCAGGGTTGTTTTCCTCCAAATTTCAACCCACAACTGTTCAAGTCTAACTGTTACAGATATTTTATGAATAGAGGACACCAGTAATCTGGTGTATGGATTATTTTTTTTTCCCCATTTGTTTTTCCTTCCTCCGTTCTGTTATTAAAAAAAAAAGAAAAAAGAAAAAATACAGGGGTGCTGAGCCGCCCAGTGGAAAGTGTGTCGTGAACTGTTACAAACCACGACAATTACAACACATGGCAACGTCTTTATAACGTTTCATGGTCTGACTAATATTCCATACTCTCCATGAAACATTTGTTTGGCCCAGTCATCACCATGTAATCTATCCCATCCACTGCAGCTCTTGTCTACCAAAGTCCACCGTCCCCTACCCCATCACCCTTCTCCTCTAGTCCCCAGTTCGACCATCAACTATTGTCCCGTTCCTCACCCAACTCTCTCCTGTCTCCCAGGTCCCCCGCGCCCACACTGCCGCCACTATTGTCCCCTTCCACACCTACCTCTCTCCTGTCTCCCAGGTCCCCCATCCCCACCCTGCCGCCACTATTGTCCCCTTCCTCACCTACCTCTCTCCTGTCTCCCAGGTCCCCCATCCCCACTCTGCGGCCACTATTGTCCCCTTCCTCACCTACCTCTCTCCTGTCTCCCAGGTCCCCCATCCCCAACCTGCCGCCTCCTTTGGTGCACCTCCTGTATGTAGTGAACCTGCTTCGATTTCAGAGGTCTACCAATGTCAGGTTCACAGTAGGGAGGATGGGCGTCAGGATAATTCTCTGTTCATTGCTGGTTGTGGGGAAGCTGATAACTATGACTTACATGATGAACTGTTAACTGTTGCATGGTTAATGAATCGAAACTAGACCACTCATGAAATCCGTGTCATAATTCTAAACAAATTATCATAATCATGACATGATATTATCAGTGTTTTTTTCTGGCGGAATATTGTTTATATGTTATATTACAGTAACTGCGCTCAGTAGCAATGATCACAGCGTTCTGTTCGTCCTAGCGACCGATCGAAACCTGGTGAAGTTCCATACCTATCAACGTTACCAGATGCGGAGAGCATTACAGCTCATCGATGGTGGACGGGGTGTTTCTGTTTGATATGTCCGCATCTGTACAAAGGGCAGCTACAAGATGGGTACCAAGCCTAAGGGATCTAAGCTACAAAGAAAGACTAGAAAAACTGAATCTACCAACACTGCAGGAGAGAAGGAAAAGAGGAGACATGATTATGCTACATAAATGGATCTCAGAGAAAGAGAAAATAGACATAAATGAATATATAACCTATAGGGAAGCATCACCAAGAGGACACTGCAAAAAACTACATAAAAAGACGATAAAGACGTAAGGAAATTCAGTTTCCCAAATAGGGCAATTGTTTAGTGGAATGCACTACCGAGCGAAATAGTGTGTGCCAAAACTATTCATAAATTTAAGGATAGGCATGATATAAATGGTTTAATGCAGGGGGTTGTACAAGCTTGACTCATTCCTGTAAAGATACAGTTAGGTATGAACAATTAGGTAAGAACACACATCGAGTAAAACATAGTGCTAGCTCTCACTTACCGAGCGCGGGTGTAATCATGCATGATAAAGGAACTGGTCCTCAGTCATTTATAACAGCACTGAAGATAGTACCATCATCCTGTCGGTACTCCTCACGTAATCACATGTTGATGTCAGGGCAACGAAGTAGTGGTTCCATAAGTACACCCATTCATTTATGGAGGCACTTGCCTTCTTATACTCCTCCTGTATCCTCCATTTCGAATTCAATAGTTTGCTGCACATTCCACCTTCCTCACTGAGTGGACAATTGCTTTGGAAAGACAACATTGAGGAGTGACATTAACATATGACTGGATATTATAATGGACGTCTGCACGTGGTAGTGCGTGTGAGACCTTCATTTCCCTCTCTGTTCCCCGAAAGGAGGATGGTGGGATGGAAGACAAGGACAACTCAAGCCTGCGGTTCAACAACAACAATAGCATTTGGCTGACTTTATTGATGGCAGTTTGACAGTTTTCTTTTTGGGATCATTATACATCACGCTGGGGAGAGAACATCTGTTTTGTCATTCACTGTTGTGTAGTAATCTGACTGGGGAAGCTTTTTTATCTATGTGAAACGAAATCACTTACAAATGAAAAACAGAGCTGAGTCAAATAAATAACTGTTAAATTCTCTCTCTCTCTCTCTCTCTCTCTCTCTCTCTCTCTCTCTCTCTCTCTCTCTCTCTCTCTCTCTCTCTCTCTCTCTCTCTCTCTCTCGTTGTTTCGTTCCCTCCCGTCTTCTCTCAGTTTTTCCCACTACCGCCTTGAGCTCAGGATAATCATATAATTTTACCCACTGGCTAAATACCAGACATAATTCAGGCGTAAATATCTAGTAATTAGCATGCCAGCTGACCTCTCTCTCTCTCTCTCTCTCTCTCTCTCTCTCTCTCTACCTACCTACCTACCTATCTATCTATCTATATCTCATTTTATTCTGACCTCCTATCCATTCCTTTCTGTCTAGTGTTCTACTTGTTTTCTTTCTGCGGGAACTGCACAGCAGAAATCTTGTGAATATTCTCACTCTTGGGTAAAGTAAAGGGATTTAGATGTGTGTGTTGACTCTATACAGGGGTTTTATCCGCCACTGTGTGGAGTACAACTCTCATGTGTGGGGAGGCTCCCCACATACAGCTCTACTCAATAGGGTGGAGTCAAAGGCTTTTCGTCTCAACAACTCTCCTCCTTTTACTGGCTCCCTTCAACCTCTTTCTCTTCGCCGCACTGTTGCATCTTTATCTCTTTTCTATCGCTACTTCAATGGTCACTGCTCCTCTGAACTGTCTGCTTGCATTCCTCCACCTCAACGACGGGCGCGTAGCACCCGTCTAGCAGCAAACTCTCATCCCTTTTCTGTCCAACTCTCTAAGGCAAGAGTTAACCGTTACTCCCAGTCCTTCATTTATGCAACAGGTCAACTCTGGAACTGTCTCCCTCTGTCTGTATTTCCTGGTTCCAATGATCTCCAGTCTTTCAAACGCAGTGTGTCCATGCATTTCGAAATGATCGGATCTTGAATTTGGCTCTTTCTTGTATTTTGTTTTTTCTCTTGGAAAGAACAATTTTGTGGGCTCGCGACCTTTGGTTCCTTCTTCCTCACATAAAAAAATCTATCTATCTATCTATCTATCTATCTATAATATATATATATATATATATATATATATATATATATATGTGTGTGTGTGTGTGTGTGTGTGTGTGTGTGTGTGTGTGTGTGTGTGTGTGTGTGTGTGTGTGTCTTGGTCTCATTTCGGTAGATAAGTTATATAGGGCTGCTCTTCAGTAGTAGAGCAACCCTATATAACTTAGATGCAGCTATTACCTGTACTAGTGATTATTCACAGTTCATTATATTTCAGCTAAAACAATTAATCTTCGTACATAATTCTTGTCTGCATGAAAGATTTATTCACTGTTCCTCAGTTATACATCTTGCTTATTTCCTGTTTATAAGGACTTGAATAACGTAAGGGAGAATATTTAAAAGATGTAAGAATGTAATCGGTTAGGAACGGTTGACACGAAGCCTCCTCTGGCACGTATATACGGGCCTGTGTGCCTGTATGTGGGGTGATAGGAATCCTGTTCACTCCTTCACACGTGCTCCATTACGAATATTTCCACTGTTTACCCTCCCTCCAACACCCTCCCGCCTCCAGTGGTGATGATATATGATATTTTCTGTTTTGGACGTAGCATCCCCTTCATCTATTAAATTATCCACCAGTGTCCTCCCTATTTACCCTCTCGCCAGCATCCCTGCGTATATAGTGCTCGTGATATATGACGCTGATAGATTATCATGTGGGGGGAAGGCAGCAGTGGTGTAATTGGAAACACACGGCCTGTATCGGAGAGGCACCACGTTCAGTACCCGTACCCATAGATGTATAAAGACAGATGCCGCACGGGGAGGCAAACAATGTGTCAGCTTGGCCGCCACGTTGGAAAGGCTGAGTGCACGTCGTCTGCTATGGTCTGCCCTACTATTGTACTACCCTTAACTTCTCTGCAGTGCCACAATGTTACACTAACAAACGAACTATTGGCACCAAACAACAGGGAATATCTTTTCATAAGTAAGTATATACACTTTTTTTTATTATAAAATAAATTCAAATATAATATAGTCCTGCACTCCTCGGACTGATGCGTGAAGACGTGCAAGTACTTCCACACTGAGCTTAGTTATAATATAAGCAAACTAGACAATGTGAATGACAGCTGACCTTATAATATATAGCAACATTTGGCAGTACCACAATGCGTTAAATTCTGTTTGACTATGGTAATCGGCGTACAGTACTCAGATTGTCATGTAGTGGGCCACGTAATATAGGCATTCATAATTGTTAGGTAAAGATTAAGAAAGTCCTCGACACCTCATTTTCGTTTTTTCTCGCAATTTTTTTGGGGGATGGCACTGTGTACACATTATGCATGCAATATGTGAGTATGGTAAACATGTAAGAAATGTATTTACTCAAGGAAAGCAGTGTTGGGTCATAGTAGTATATTTTCTGGTGAAATGAGTACCCTAACACAATCTAACGATTGTAACGATTTAAGAACCTAACAATCTCAGAGGTTCTGCATTTCCAACATATGTTTCTATGAGTAGACACATGAACCCATATATATATCAATGCATGACACAATGATAAAGTTGGAGTCCACACCCTTGCCTTATGGCACCGGTGGCTCATAAGAGACTGAATTCCAGCAAGATGCAATTCATATAATTTATTATAAATATTATGTTGAAGCCCAGAGATCCTTTTTATAAGCATTAAAAGCTGATGATCAGTACAGTATAGTTTTATGCGTATATCTATTTCAGCGCCTTTAATTAGTGGTAGGAGAAAGAAATAGATATAAGTATTGGCCTTTACTAAGTATTTATTCCATTCTACATATACATTTGATATTTTTAATAAATAAAAGGCATGACCAATATTTTTACTATAGTGGCAATATCTTTAATATAGTGGCATATAATTTACATGTGTTCACAGTCAATCTTCTATTTCTTTGTCAAACTCCATGCCATTTAGCATATCAATTCATATATTATAAACGATGCTAAAAAGAATTCAACTTCATGCATGTGTTAGGTTTGGCATGAGTCATATTATATTGCAGCCAGTCAGATTTCAGCAATAAATCTACTGCATTTGGCTCATAAGCACGTGTTGTATGTTGTTAATGTGGATTGCTTTGGAGACGTGTTTGTGGCAAACACGGACCAAGTCAGAAAAGGTGCATTTAACATTACTTAAGAATATTTCATGATCTTTAAAGTAAGCCGTAAAATAAGGAAAATATCCAATGTTAAGAAAGTTATGGCCAGAAAACGTCAATATCTGCACCCTGTGCCCATAGATTGCCATTGTTTATTTACAGTCTGATGACCTAGCTACTATGCCGGAGCTATTGATGTACATCGGCCCTATGCGGCAAAGCGCGACATGGCATCTGTATAGATAGACAGATAGACAGATAGATGAAGAAACAGATATAGATAGATGTCTGTGCTCCCACCGTTCAGAGTCATGGACTCTCTCTCTCTCTCTCTCTCTCTCTCCATTCTTCTTCAAAAAAGAGCAGCCCTTTGAACCCAGAAGAAAATTTGATTGTTTCGTGCCGTGTTCTAGGCGATGATTGCAACTTAGCTAAAACTTACTTATATCCCTCAATGCAGGCGGACTCCTATGACTCATTTTCAACTGAACAAAATTGTCTGACGAAGCTGTAATATAATGCTCGACCATTAGAGGGTTAATCAGCCTCATGTAGTGGTACGCATAAATATAAACCTTCCCCTTTTTCTCTTACTTTCAATCACAGCATAAAGATGATGTTCCCCATACAAATATAGAAAACATATCGATTAGAACTCTCTGTTCTTAACTGATAAATTATGTATGAAAAAACGATAATGAGATACCTTTATGGTAACTTTTAATTCCATGCCAACCACCTATAGCTTACAGTAAATTAGTAACTCTTAGCTCATACCCTATTGTGCTCCCTCCCTCCATCCCTAACTCTGTCTGTCTTGTCTGTTAGCTGTCCCCTCTCTCTCTCTCTCTCTCTCTCTCACACACACACACACACACACACACACACACACACACACACACACACACACACACACACACACACGCCGTAATGTATGCATTATTGTCATGAAAAGAGATGACACAACCCAAGGATTGAGTGCCCCTCAGACCCCCGCACATCCATCTTCCCGCCTCTCTGGGACCATTCCGGCAGGCTTAGCACGGTGTTTCGTTCATTTCATTCCTTTCTCCCTTTGGAAGGCGTCAGAAAACAAAGACTGTCATCAAAGTTAGGAACAGCAAGAATTTAACCTCTTCAAATACATGACTAAACTTCTTTTTTATTGTTGCCAACACCAACTGATTTCATCCACCTTAGTGAACATCCGTGGCAGTGAAGGGGTCACCGAATACTATACCCAACCCTCATAATTCGAAGTCTTTTTAAAAACTCAATAAAATTTTCTGGAGTTGCCAGTATAATATAAAGAGTACGTTATTTGAATGAAAAGTTAATACGATGATTCCCAGGGAGGCTGGTGGGCCAGAGACGCCAGTCAGAGGCGCCGAAAAACAATTTTTATTGTTTTAATACAGAGTACACTTATCTTCATTAACATATTACTAGGAATACATGGCCTTCCCCTCTCTCCTAGGGTATTTCTGGATATGCATAGCATAAATGCTCTGTCTCTGTCTCTGTCTGTCTGTCTGTCTGTCTGTCTGTCTGTCTGTCTGTCTCTCTCTCTGTCTCTCTCTCCTTTAAAGTGCTACAAATCATCATATTCGTGTTTATGGCGCCATCTGTGAAGAAGGCTAACATGAAGCAGCACTTAGAAAGTGCAACACCCGACACCAACAGCTGGTCTAAGGACCTAATGTCGCTTTGTCCTGTGTTCTTCATCTTCGACAGATTACTTTAAAAATCAAATTACTTAATGCTTGCCCAAATCCTAATACTTCAAATTTGATTCAGATTAGATCACTACTGAGTTAACCCCATGACCTTGATCGCTGACCTTTCTCTACGACCTTGGCTTTTGACGGTACCGAAAACCTAATACTAATATGCTAATATTTTTTGCCTTATCTTCAGCCCTTCTACACATTTTGGCTTACAATGGACATAAACTACTTAAGTTTACCTTGGCCTGTGTGAGTGACCTTTCATATACTGTTCTTAAAAAAATAAGTTTACTCCTTGGATGACCCTCAGCCATTCCAACAAGCTTTGTTGCAACGTAATAAAAACGGGTTTACTAATATTGTATGACACACACACACACACACACACACACACACACACACACACACACACACACACACACACACACACACACACACACACGGATCGAAGTTTAACCATGTCATATGACTGACTTTCGACTGAGAGTTTGCAAAGTTAAATTACGGCATTGTTGCCTTAACCTCAACCATTAGCCCACGTTATTTTATTTCCATTCATCATCCAATCCCACGTTGCCCCATAAGGAGCGTAGGAGCCCGGGGCTAGGCAGTTGGTCCTGACATTTAAGATGAGAGTAAATTTGGATAAAAACCGTTAGAGGCCATTTTACTTGGTCATAACTTGACCTATCCTGTTGCCTTGACTTCTGACCTAGTGTTTTAAAAAACAAGCATTTTCCTTCACTGGTTGATGCTGAATCATTCCACCAGGTTTGTTTAACGTAGGATAAAAACTGTTTGAGTAATTTGATTCACACACACACACACACACACACACACACACACACACACACACACACACACACACACACACACACACACACACACACACACACACACTGAAACCATACCTCCAGCTCTTGTCTTGAGTCGCAGGTGTAAAAATGAGACCAACTGATTAAAGACATTACTAATGATGCAGCCACTATTGGAAAAAAAAAAAAAAAAGAAAGCTTAAATCATTATCATCACCACCATCACTGTATTTGCCGCTATTACACTGGGTTGCGGGATCCACAAAGAGGACATGGAAAACACTAGAACATAACAAGCACAGCCAAAATGAGCAGCCCAACGCCACAGCAGAAGATTCTATGAACTGCAATAACTCACAACCAACTAAAGTAATAAACTGGTGGCCCTAATAATAATTCCGCAACGATAGTATACTTAGCCATTAAACTGTTTTCCGTACACTTTATAGACCCTCTCTCCTAGACGCTTCAAGCTGCTGAGCAACAAGTATGGTTCGGACCTCTAGCTTCCTCCTCCTTCACATCCTGGAAAGAAAGCCCTTCTTTCTTACACTGTGGAAGGGGAAAAACTTGGCACAATTATTCTAATTACTCATCACCCAAGCATTCAAAGTTTTCCACTCCATCTTACGGGATAAACGATCCAAGCTGAGAAATGCATCCGATGGGGCTGATACTACTCTGTTTACTGCCTTGTTAAAAATGTGTACATCTTGTTTTATGCATCATTCATGTACTTCGTCCATTATCTTTTATTTATTCAGTATTTATTTCCTTCTCTATTACTTCCTCCAATAAGGTTGTTTCACCCCGCTTTTTTTTTTTTTCTATTTGTCTGTCTGTTAAGAGGGTTACTCAAAAAGTCAAGAAAGGATTTTGAAGAAATTTTGTGGAAGGGTGTGTCACGGGGTTTTTATGAATATGTAGAATTAAAGAATAATATTCAGTAATACTTGAGAACAGTGACAAAGAACTGACTTGTGAAAATCAAGCAATGATTACTTTATGCCGACTTACTTCGCCGATTCTCTAAGAACGAGATTTTATAAACTTTCTCAACAGCACACACCAGAGACTAATCACTCACACGGGCTGTTTATTAGCACTGTTGGTCTCTGGAGAAAGTGACTCCACCCCTGACAATCAATAACTAATGCTTTTAATGATAAACAGGTTCTTGCTGGTGCAATTAACTCCTGGTTGCACAAAGGATTTTAAGCTTAATACAAAAGGACTGGCCTAAGTACCAGTTGTGAATAATGCAAAGGGTTTATGCAAACTAGGAGCTACAACTAAAATAAGCTTAATGGAGAAATAAAACACGAATTTACATTACATTAAGCTCAAGAAAAAGAACTGTTAAATTTATTGATTACAATGAAATAAATTTACGTTACATGTTTCAAATGATTTCAAAATAAGAACACACTCACTTGCTCACTCAAAGGCTAAACTCTTAAACCTAGGAAAACGAAAAGAAATACTGGTCAGAGAGTGGACTAAGTGGATGACTGGGCGTCATTGCTGAGGAAGGATGCTGCACACGCTGAGCCTCTCGCCAAATCACGCTAGGTGGGAATTCAGGAACTGGACAACAGCGGCAGCGGGAACTGGGCATCGGCTGAGGAAGGACGCTGCCACACACACACTGCTAACCTGCTTCCACGGCGCTCAAATCATGAGTGAGTTCAAATCGTGAGAGAGAGGCGAGTGTCGAGCCGTACTTGCTAACGGCTAGAATGAGCGAAACACGCCCATAACAAATCACTCAGAGGAGGTGCTAATGTCGCGCACAAGGACGATCACTTATGACACAGTGAAAAATGGTTCTGAAAACACTCCCGATCGGGTGAATACGTGGCAGTTGACTGAGTGATACATATTGGGATTCCACTAGAATTCACGGTTTCCTACCAAGGTTTAATGTTACGAGTTTGTTTAGATATATGATCGCACCAACTCGTGACATTACGCCCCATCAAAATGAATTTTTTTCTCAGGAAAAAAATTTCAGTATACATATAGATCCTAACTCAGTCACACAAGATTCACACTGTGGTGTGTGTGTGCTATCCTGCTACAGGAGAAAGTCACAGTCGCCAGTGAGCGAAAAAACCTTGTATTTACATTGATAAAAGCAACCTTGAGGGAAAAACTCCGTGACGACGGTGAAAAATCCTGAACTCAGGTCAAACTGAGCGAAAAGTTCGCTACATTTATATTGTTATGTAGCGTGATGTATGTAATACACGGTGTAGGTGTGACAGTTGTGGTGTAACTGTACCTACGTGTAAAATTACATAATGCAAATCAGTAGTAATTGATGACGACGAGGCAGAAGAGACGAGGCAGCAGCATGCGTCAGGGACGATCAGCTGTTCTGCACGGCAATGCTGCACCCACCAGCTGCACCTGCGAAAGGAATCAAGGTGGAGCATCAAAAGTGTCATTTCTCTCTCTCTGCCTAGCAATCAGTACTTATGTTATAATTAACCAGGAAATGTAGTTTTTGGATTTACAAATCTCTTAGAACCCTTGTAGTTTACTGGTTAATGCTTATTAACTAGGAAATGTGCCCGGTCTTGAATTCACAAATTTCTTAGAACAAGCAGTTTACTAGTTAACCTAACATTATTAACCAGGAAATGTGTCAGTTCTTGAAATGCTCAAATCTCTTGGAATGGACAGTTTACTGGTTAACCTAACTCTACACTTATGATTAATGACAGGAAGCTGAGAATCGCTACACAGTCTCGGGCAGGTCACATTTTAACACCCACCATGGGTATGTACACTGATGTGGATAATGGCATTCTCCGGGAATCCTCAGAGAGGCCCACAGCTCCAGATGTTCCACAAGGTAATTCATACACAGCCTCAGACTGTCTCTGTGGGGTTCTCAAACTTCCCCCTTAACTTACGGTACATATGTATGTACAGACCCTGGACATACTGTTTCCTGTGGGGCCAACGGGCGAGACATCAGGTCTACACCCACTTCACCACTGTCCTGTCTCTCAACTGCTTCAGAGATTATGGGTGTGGGTTCAAATGGCACAGGAAGGACATGTCCCTGATTAGTGGTACATGGACACACATTGCAGGAACGCACAAAACTATCTATTTCTCGTCCCATCCCTGGCCAGAAAAAGTCAACTCGGATACGGCCCTGAGTCTTCCTTTTGCCCATGTGACCTCCTGAGGCTGAACAATGACCCCATTCTAACACTGCTTGGCGGTACTTGGCAGGAACGACGAACTGCAGTCGAACTTCGCCCTGGGGTGTTCGTGACTCACGATACAACCATCCTTGTTTGCGAAGGAACTTGGCTTGACCTCCCCGTGAATACTTTATCACTCTACCCTTTTGTTTCTTCCGCACGGCAGCAAGTGTTGGGTCAGAATGTTGTTCTTGAACAACAACGTGGCTACACATCAGATCTTGCGGCGATTCAATGGTCACCGGGGTGACACAGATTGGAGCCTCAGCCATGGCTCGTGTTACTGTAGCCGAAGTCTGAGTAGCATCATCTTCGGGGCAACTATACTTGGCACCAGGAATATTGCCTACGATAAGGTCAAATAAAGGTTCTGGCATGACAACTGCGACTGTCGTACCAGTGTAAATTGGAGATGCCACCTGGATACGTGCCTCAGGGAACAATCTCACGGATCCATCAATAAGGTTAGCTTGGATCTGTCGACCTGTGTACTCCTCTGGCCGAACTAGACTCTGCCTGACAGAGCAACCTGAGGAACCATTGTCTCTCAGGACCTTCACAGGAATGGCTCCCACAAACCCTGGCTGAACAAGGAAGGCACTGTCACCTGTGGGAGGGCCTGTGGAGGAAGCAGCTAGCCACTGATTAGGCTGCTGAATAACTGAAGCGGGAAACATGGTGCCCTGAGAATTAGATACATGAGGGGTCATACTCACTGCCTGGGGAGATGGAGCATTGACTATCTGTGGAGGAGGGTTCACTGTCACTGTAGGACTAGAGAACTGTGGGGAAGTACCCGTACTGGTAGGGACGTGACCACCATGCTGCTGCTGAGGAATGAAGGCTGCGTTCACCTCCTGCCTCCTATTCACTTGAGCTGGTGCTGAAAAGGTTTGTCCCGTCGGTCGATTGCGTGGCTGATACTGCTGCTGGTTAGGGTACCTGTTGTACCTCTTCCACTCAGGTTTCTGAGTGTTTTGCCCCTGGTCCTTCCTCTGCGGTTTTGGACCTTGACCATTATTCTGAGAACGGCCTTGTTGCTGGGGTTCAGTCTGAGACGCTTTCCCAGATTTATCAGGTTTCCTGTTCCAGGTATGCTCCTTGCGAGTTTGATACCCGTATACAGTGAAGAATGCATCAGCCTTCTTCACCATTTGGCTGGCATCTCTTACCTGGCAGATCTTAAGCTGAGCCATAAGTTCAGTAGGCCACGACTTTTCTAGCTGTGTGCACAGCATAAGGTCAATTATCCCTTCACGTGTGGAAGGAGTTTCATCATTCTTCATCCACTCATCTAAGTGAGCAGTAAGCCGATCAAGAAACTGAACGGCATTCTCTTTTTCCTGTAAACGCGCCCTCATGAACTGACTCTTGGCGCCGTGAACTGTGAGACCGTACACTTTGATGAGTGCAGCCTTCATCATCTCATACGTGAGATTGTCTCCACGAATTCTGTGGAGAATATCGAGGGCAGGGCCCTCAAACAGGCTAAGAAACTGAAGCCGCTTAGCTGCATCATCCAGCTGGTAAAGCTGAGCCATGTCTTCAAAACGATCTATGTATGGCTCGATTCGCTCGCCTTCCTTGTATGGGGGAAGCATGATGTGTGGGGTCACCAGAACATGTGCAGGGAGAGCGCTCGTGGAGCTTGGGCCAGCTGCACCAGATGTGTCTAAAGCCAAGGAATCTCGCTTGAGGTTCAGCACTTCAAGTTCATGTTTTTCGCATGCTTCTCGCTCGGCACATTCGTGTTCTCGTTCTCTGTCTCGTTGTTCACGCTCGTATTCACGTTCTCTCTCACGTTGTTCTAACTCGAGTTCGCGTTGTTTTTGCTTGTGTTCGCGCTGTTCTCGCTCGTATTCGCGCTGTTCTCGCTCGTGTTCGCGTTGGATTCTACGCTCTTCACGAGCATCACTCTCGCGTTGCTGCTCGTGACTAAGCCGAGAGAGGACATAATCCTTTACTTCTGTGGGGTCTGTAAGCCCCATATCTTTGGCTTCCTGTACATAGATGCTGGTAGACATGATGCTAAGTCAATCTAAGTGAACTAGAGACTCAGTACTGACTGCAATTTGCAGAGAAAGATGCCAATAATCGAGAATAAAGAATATAGGCACAGGTTAGTGGTGACCAGTTTTATCTAATTAAACTGGTAAAAAAAAAAATTAAACAAACAACTGACTATGAAAACTATTACGTAAATTAACAGAACTGAATCAATAATCAACAGTAAGATAATGCCTATAGACTTTAATGATAAATACCTAAGTATGAGTGAGTGAGTATTATCTTGTGAATAACTTTAGGGCTAGGAGTTAATATCCTGGAATGAGGTCGCCAAATGTCACGGGGTTTTTGAGAGTAAGCAATATTAAAGAATAATATTCAATAATAATTGAGAACAGTGACAAAGAATTGACTTGTGAAAATCAAGCAATGATTACTTTATGCCGGCTTACTTCACCGATTTTCTAAGGACGAGAATTTATAAACTTTCTCAACAGCACACAGCAGAGACTAATCACTCACACAGGCTCTTTATTAGTACTGTTGGCCTCTGGAGAAAGTGACTCCACCCCTGACAATCAATAACTAATGCTATTAATGATAAACAGGTTCTTGCTGGTGCAATTAACTCCTGGTTGCACAACGGATTTTAAGCTTAATACAAAAGGACTGGCCTAAGTACCAGTTGTGAATAATGCAAAGGGTTTATGCAAACTAGAAGCTATAACTAAAATAACCTTAATGGAGAAATAAAACACGAATTTACATTACATTAAGCTCAAGAAAAAGAACTGTTAAATTTACTGATTACAATGAAATAAATTTACGTTACATGTTTCAAATGATTTCAAAATAAGGAGAACACACTCACTTGCACACTCAAAAGCTAAACTCTTAAACCTAGGAAAACGAAAAGAAATACTGGTCAGAGAGTGGACTAAGTGGATGACTGGGCGTTGTTGCTGAGGAAGGACGCTGCCACACACACGCTGCTAACCTGCTTCCACGGCACTCAAATAATGACTGAGTTCAAATCGTGAGAGAGAGGCGAGTGTCAACGCGCACTTGCTAATGGCTAGAATGAGCGAAACACGCCCATAACAAATAACTCAGTGGAGGTGCTAATGTCGCGCACGAAGACGATCACTTATGACACAGTGAAAAATGGTTCTGAAAACAGTCCCGATCGGGTGAATACGTGGCGGTTGACTGAGTGATACATATTGGGATTCCACTAGAATTCGCGGTTTCCCACCAAGGTTTAATGTTACGAGTTTGTTTAGATATATGATCACACCAATTTGTGACAGGGTGGGCCATGGGCCAAGGAAGAAATTATTACAATTGGGGGCGGATCCGGATCCAGAGTTTCTCTCAAAATATCTCCAAAAGTTTTCAATGAAAATCAATGAAATATTGTGGAAAGGTGGGCCATGGACCAAGAAACTGATTAAACTGGGGGGCAGATCCAGATCTGGATCTTATATCCACGGGTCCGGGGATCCAGAGCTGGATCCTTTTTAATGCTAATGGCATTAGCAGAGGTATGTGCTCTCTGCGTGGTTTTTAGTTATTTTGTTTATTTACATATTTATTTATTTTCTATATATGCTGTACAAAACATCTTCCACAATGACAACTTTTCAGATACACTATCTATGTATCTGTCTATTGCCAGACGCATTAATCCCGTCAGGGGTGATCACAAACAAATCGCCTCCATGTCGCTCTATCCCCCGCCATTTCACTGTCCTGCTCCCAGCTCACACCCCCCACTCTCATATACCACTCCACTCCATCTCTTCAGCTCATCCTCGGCCACCCCCTTCCTCTCCCTCCCTCCACCTCACTCACATACACTCTCCTCATCAGTCTCTCACTCTCCATCCTCTCTACATGGCGAAACCACGCCAATGTGTTTCTCCCTACACTTCCTATCACATCCACATCCATACCACACTGCTCCTTCACTTCCTCATTTGTCAGCCAGTCTCTCCATGTGACTCCATATGCTCCTCTCAAAAAACTCACTTCCACTGCTCTCACTCTTGACTTCCGTCCCTCCAAAAACGTCCAAGCTTCACTTCCATACGATAGAGTTGGTATAACAATAGTATCGTGTAGTAGCATTTTCACTTCCATGCTCACTTCCCTGTTTCTTATCAATGCTTTCAAGGAGCCAGCAACCTTTCTTCCCTGCTGCATCCTTTCAAGCACTTCACCCTCTAAACTTCCATCCTTACTCATCACACTACCCGAGTACTTAAATGCACTCACATTCTCCATTTCCTCCCCATCCAATCTCACTGTACATTCACTAACTTCACTTCTCTCGAAGACCATAATTTTACTCTTCTCTACATTCACCTTTAGATTCCGTTTCTTACACACTCTCCCAAACTCATCCATCAAGCCTTATAGCTTCCCTTCATCTTCACTTAATAACACAGTATCATCTGCAAACAACAGTACTGGGAGTTTCCAAACACTGCCCTCTCTCATTAGGGCCACTCCAACATCCACTGACCTACCTTGTATCTCTTTTATAACCCCATCCATACAGATTGAACAACCATGGAGACATGGCACATCCTTGTTTCAATCCATCCTACAGATGGAAAAATTCACTCAGTTCACCATCCACACGCACTGCAGCCTTAGCACCCTCATACATACTTTTCATGGCATTCAACAATTTCCCATCTACTCCATATATTCTTAATACTTTCCACACTCCTTGTCTATTCACCCTGTCATATGCTTTCTCCAAATCCATGAAGGCTGCATACAACTTCTTTCCCTTCTCTAAAAACTTTTTCGCTAAGGATCTAAGAATGAATATCTGATCTACACAACCTCTTCCCTTCCTAAAACCTCCCTGTTCTTCTCCAACTAATTCCTCTGTTATTTCCCTAACTCTGTCAGTAAGTATCCTACCATATACTTTTCCTATTACACTAAGAAGGCAGATGCCAATATGATTACCACACACTTCTTTTTCCCCTTTTCCTTTGCACGGGGGAACACTTATACCTGACTTTAGATACATTTACCTTCTTATATTCCTCTTGTAACCACTTCCATCTTTGTTTTCGGGTTAGTCAACCGTTTGGACGAAATTCGTTGCATCCTTGTCGCAGTTCACCCAGCAGTACAAATGGGGACCTGGATATAATATCGGAAGTTTCAGATCGTATTTTCGGGGAAATCTGGTACTTCACTTTGGTGACTGTCTTCACTAACCCCATAACTGCTGGGATGTCGGAAGCGCATCATGCCAGTCCTGCAGAGATAATTGCGCTCCGACTGACTTTTTATAAATATTTGCCAAAAATCAGTTATTAGTTCAAGAGTATTAAAATTATATAGGCTATGCCTATGGCACATACCTTCAGCTTTCTTTTGGGATGTTTGTTGAGCCTTCGTCGACTACCATAGGACTTGTGGAGACTTCTGAAGTTGGGTAACGAAGTCTCCAATTTACACTTCCCTATACCCTGTAATATGGTTACCACTGCCTGCTATTATCACCACAAACACTATTCTATGGATTTCAAGTAGTTTGGAATCCATACTCCGAAAAAAAACACTGTGAAAGCAATGTAAATTATGAGCGCACACGAGCTTTCCACCCGCACTCATTCTCCGCTGGTATTCTAAGGCGGAGCTGTCATTTATTATAAACACACTCACACTTTATATTCCTAGTACTTTATTACACTTATTTATATATACAATTTTCACCTATAAGTTTCCTTCACTACTAGTAGTGTATTTTCACTCCAGGCATTCACTTTCTCGTTCAGTAAACAAGCGTAGAGAGCGAAGCTTTCACTTTCACTGTCATTACTCCAAGTATTTATACTCATATTCTTATATTAGTAATTATTTACATTTCTATTTACATTTTCTATTTTATTTACATTATTTACATTTCTATTTACATTTTCTATTTTATTTACATTATTTACATTTCTATTTTATTCACGCTGTGTTATGCACTGTCACTTGCAGTAACTAAGGGCTCCTTTCCCTTGGAGCCAGGATGAACTTGGGACTCTGAAGCACTCGTACTGGGAGTTTCTGTCACCATTTCCTCCACTGGCTCATCACACGATTCACCAGAAAGATCGTAGTCACTGTCCATCATTATCATGGATATATTAGCCAGCCCACGTTCCACAGCAGAGTCACTTATCCTTTACCCCTTCCGACACTAGGTTTAGTAGGGGTAGAGGTCACAGGGCCCTTTGCAGTGGGCTTAGAAGCAGCGGAAATGGAGGGGCGCGAATCCTAGATGGTTTCACCTCGAAAGATGACAGTAAACTGATTGATGTGGCATATTATGGGCAGGGAAGGGTTGACAATGTCAGCGTGGTGACAGCTGCTAATTTATATGCTGTCAAATGATTGACAGGAAATCTAGACAATACATAATAAACTAGGTAGTTCCAGGTGAATGTAAATATCACTTAGGCTTCTCCCTTCCTTTCTTACATATATTTTTATTACGAGAATAGGTCATACGGCATATTTCAAGGGGAAATAAATAGGGAAAATTAGAGAACGAGTGCATGTGGGGTGTTGCCAGGTGATAATTAGCCCATTCCAGGTGTATGGCAGTATCATCTACCTTTTCTTTTTTTTTATATATTATTTTGTATAAAAAGAGCATATGGCACATTTCAATGGATGAAATGAGTGGAAAAATCTGGGCAGGATTTGCATAGCATGGTGCAGCTGGGCAGGTGGGAGAAGAGGGTAATAGAAGGGAGGTAAGGAGGGGAGTGAAGGACAGGGGAAAAATGGCTAAATTGTCAACAAAGGATGGGAGTACAGATGACATTAGTGGCACTGACTATAGCTGGACACTGGCAGTACTGACAGATGATACAAGCCACCACTTGAAAGCCCGGGCAAATTCAAAATAATACAGAATCACAAAAGTGACGCTCCGCGGTATGATCCCTTGCATCCGAGCGTCATGAAAGTGACGCCCCGCGGTTAAGGGGTTAATAACCTCGTGTGAAACATTAGTATTTGTCTAAACCTTCTTTTTCTTGTACCTCTTCTTTTTGTAAAATTCACAGTTAATCTGATGTTTGTGGGAACTGATAAGCCAATGGCTGCCTCATCAGTGCTCACTAAGACTTGGCAGTTTGAGGTAATTATGGCTTAGGATGAGTGGTGTTCCAGTATTGTTGCTCTCTGTTGATCAACCCCAGTCTGTTAGGCTGAGAAAAGCCTTCAACCACTGGCAAGCAACTGCCCCTGCAGGGCCGTCTTGTGCTGTGAATCGATGTTCTCTGGTGGCTCACAGCGCCTCACGATTGTGAGGTGCGGGGAGTAGTGTGGGGGTTTAGTTCCTGGATGGAGGACGCATTTGCATCTGTCCACTTGTTAACAGAGACACCATAACAGGCTCCTCTTCGCTTCATTTGGTTAAATGATTATCAGTCGGCTTTGCAAATGATTTCCTGAGATACAGGAAACCAGTAGACTTGTCTGCCACTCTAGAACCACTGGAAGTGGAAAGAATTATAATATAAAGTGACATGAAGGAAAGACACAAATAGGAAAAGAGAACAACAGACACAGAGTTTGAATGAGAAAGGCGAGAGAAGATAATGGGCAGAACAAAATGAAGTGAGTGGATGATGGTCACCACGGCCTATAGGCATAATATGTTATAACACAACACTACAGTATATGTAACTACGGTATGCAGCTATATAGACACGGGTAACAGTATGTAAAACAGGTAGTTATGTCTGAGTTCTCCACGAAGAGACAACGATACATCCCCCTTACCTAGACTGGTCAATAATGCCAAACACTCCTGATCATGTGCCGCAAATATGACTGACACACACACACACGCACAAACGTACTCACCCATATGCCCACACACTTTAACCAGAAGCTTGAGAAAGATGTAAGTTCGATATCACAAGTAGGAAAGTTAGTAGGACAGAAGAGAACAAGAGTTAGACAAGGAGGGAGCAAAAGGGAGTAGAAGAGAGTAAAACAGGATGACTGCAGCTAACATAAACTACTACTAACCATAGGCTACACGGGTCATGTCAAGTTCTTATATATATTCATATAACTGTCTCACAATAAACCCCATCGACCCAGATCTGCCTATTTCATCATCCCACTTAAAATACAAAGATAACGGAACAGAGAAGGCCTACACTGACATCTCCTACAATGCCTCACCATTTCCCTCTCCTAGTGCCTCTCCCACCGACGATTCAACCAGATAACCTTGTCTATAAAATTACACCCCTCAGCTACGTCTACTTACATTGGTGGCCAGCAGTAACAGCGAACCAACTACGTTCACTTACATTGGCAACAGCGGTGAAAACGGTAACCTACAACAAACTACACCTTACGAGTTTATACAACGCTCATCGATATTAGTTTATACGTTCATCGATATATGCAGCAGACTACTCTCCTGAACCGCTACAACAGTAAGCTACGATAAACTATGTTCACTGAGACATGGTGAGCGGCAAACGAAGCCGATAAAAGTCTCAATCAACAATCAACGAGCAAGCTACAATCAAAATAATCCACAACTACGCACAATTTGGTGACTTTCCGCAATCAAACAAAAAACAAACAAGCAAAGCAAACAGCAAGAGCTAGCGGAGCAGCTAGGCACCTTCACTTCGTCCCTAATCACGCCTAACCACCTCACCCACAACTCCATGATTATGAGGAACAATAGCAGCGAGAAATTACGTCTATCAACAACTCTACAAGCCTACAAGTTAATCTCGACAAGTAAAGAAAATCAAACATACAAGATGAAGAAACAAAGAAAGTGAGTGAAGTGACATGTGAGTAAAACACAACACACCTGAATTTCCCCCACCTGCCCCACCACCCACCAAGACCCCCACCACCATCATCTCCACCACCAGGAGGAGGCAAGTGAGTGTCTTGACCACAAATGTGATGACCAAACGACGCTGACGTGCTGATCTTCAACAACAACACCTCCCTCACCACACCTCACACCATGAAAGTATCTCCTCTGCTTTTCTAGTGAGCTGATTTATTCTAACCAAAGTTGTATTAGTTAAAATTTCAACACTTATATAACTATCCATAAAATACTAACACTTACATTACGAACCAAGCAAATATATATATATATATATATATATATATATATATATATATATATATATATATATATATATATATATATATATATATATATATATATATATATATATATGTCTATCTATCTATCTATGTATGTATGTATGTATGTCTATCTATCTATGTATGTATGTATGTATGTCTATCTATGTATGTATGTATGTATGTATGTATGTATCTATATCTATGTATGTATGTATGTATCTATCTATCTATCTATATCTATGTATGTATGTATGTATGTATGTATCTATCTATCTATCTATCTATCTATATATATATCTATATATATATATATATATATATATGTATATATATATATATATATATATTATATATGCATAAATATTACAAACTACACAGTGAAACACAGTTACAAAATTTACACTGACATGTGTTATTTATTTTAATTTGATAAGCACTCAAGAGAAAGGTAAAATATGATTTTTATGCTAAGTAATGTTCCAAAATTAGTACTTGAAGAATCAACATTAACAGTGACAAATACCCTGACAAACACCAGAAAACGATCAACAAAATATAAATTCCGAAACACCTTCAAAGACACAAGAACAAGCAGAAAAACAAACTCAGGGAACAAAACATCTGTCTATCTATCTATATACCTAGGCTACTTAATCCCAAGGAAAGGGAGGTAGCCGAGACAGGACGACACACGCCCAATTTACTCATCCACTCAAATACATTCATTCGCATCTTAGCCCTAGAGGGGAGAAGGGACAGATTCTCACTGCACCACACCGCACATGGATCAACTGCGCAGTGCAATCAGTGACATCCTCAGCAGGGCCCGACAGCAGAGCTGGTTTACCCCTGCCACATCATAATAGAACCATCCCCTTACCTGCACCTGACCTGATTAGCTGATCAGACCAAATGCAGGAGAATTTCCCCTCAGGGCTGTGTCATCATTTATTCATTCACAGTTTCTCTCCATTTATTTCTGTCATGCACAGCCACTCTTCCTTGCTCAACAGACATTGCTCTCGCATCCATCACTCTCTTCACACTGTCCATCCATCCTATTCGTGGTCTCTCTCTCAACCTTACACCTCTCTCATCAGATCTAGTTATCTTTTTCACCAATTGCTCATTATCCATTCTCTCCATATGCCCAAACCATCGCAACACCCTCTGCTCAACTGGATCAGCCATCTCCTGAACAACCACGGTTCTCCTTCGCACTTCATCATTTCTCACTCAGTCCATACGCATCACTCCACACATACTCCTCAAACACCTCGCCTCCATTACATTCAAACTTTTTCTCTCTGCTACATCCATATTCCATGTTTCAGTCCCATAAAACGCAGTCGGTACCACAACACCCTCATACAGCCTTCTCTTTACGTCCATTCTAAGCAAACGACATCTTAACACTTCCTTCATTCCTCCCAGCACCTTTGCTACTTCATTCATTCTAAACTTCACTTCTGCATCTATTCTACAATCCACAGCAACATGTGACCCGAAATACTTAAAACACTCTACCTCCTCAGGCAACTCACCATTAAAAACTCTATTCATCCTCCTACCATCTACGGATCTCGTTCACTTCATTACTTTACTCATATTCTCATATCTTTCAGTTTCCTCCTTTCACACACTCTTCCAAACTTCTCTACCAACTGTCACAATCTTTCCTCTGAATCAGCCACCAGTGCAGTATCATCTGTAAACAGCAGCTGCTTCAGATTCCACTCTCTACCATCAACATTCACCAGACTCAGACCTCCACGTAAAACTCCTGCATTCACCTCCCTTACAACACCATCCATATAAATATTAAACAACCAAGGTGACATCACACATCCCTGCCGCAGCCCCACTCTCACAGGAAACCAATCACTCACAGTATTTCCCACTCTTACACACGCTCTACTATTTACATGAAAACTTTTCACCCCTTTTAGTAACCTACCATCAAGTCCATACAATCTTAAAACAGTCCACAAAGCCTCCCTATCACTTCTATCATACGCTATCCCTAAATCCATGAATGCCCAAAACACATCCTTGCCTTTCGCTAAATATTTTTCACACATTTGTCTCACAGCAAACACCTGATCCACACATCCCATCCCTCTCCTAAAGCCACACTGCTCATCACCAATCACTCCCTCTGTACCCTCTCTAACTCTCTTAATTAACACTACCATACACCTTACCTACAACACTCAACAGACTTATATCCCTAAAGCTAATACATTCATATTTATCACCCTTACCTTTAAACAACTGGACCACACAAGCACTTGCCTAGTCAACTGGCACCATACCTTTCACAAAGCACACATTCAACAATCTTACTAACCAGTCAACAATAGTCTCTCCACCACCTTTCAGGCATTCCACAGCACACCCATGCATACCTGCAGCATTCTCTGTTTTCACCTCCTTTACTGCCTCCTGCACTTCCTCAATCGTGATCAAAGAATCATTCAACTCTCCCAACAAATTTATTCCTTGCACCCTTCCATCTGCCACAATGTCAGCCTCCCTTACCTCCTCCACATTTAACAATCTTTCAAAATACTCTGCCCATCTCTTCCTTACTGCATCCATCTCAATTACCATCCCTCCATCATCTGCTTTTACTCGCTCCTCTTTCCCAGACTCTCCCTTTTCACCTCCTTCCAAAACATTTTCTTATTCAATTGAAAATTCTCAGTCAACCGCCTACCCCACCAATCATCTGCTGCTACTTAAGCATCACGCACAGCCCTTCTCGCCCTATTCCTCTTTTCCTTATACCTCTCATATGACACCTCATTCTTCCTTTGCAGCCACACTTCTTATGCACGTCTCTTCTCAGCCACAGCCATACTTCCTTGCACCACCATTCACTTCCCTTTCTTACACCACCACCCACTCATCTCACACCACACACCTCTTCCGCAAGGCCCACCACAGCACTCTTAAACAACTGCCATTCCTCCTCCACACTGCCATTCTCCTGATTTTTCACTGCATTCCACTCATCTTCCGATTTCTCCTGATACTCTATCATTTTCTCTCATCCAACTTACTCGCTTTCAAAACCTCCCTGCCACACCTAACTCTTCTAGCTATCACCGATCTCGTACCTACTCTCAACTTTCCCTCCACCAAGTAGTGGTCAGACATACCTCCACCATCCCCTCTCAGAGCTCTCACATCTAACACTCTTCCTATTACATTCCTGGACACAACCACATAGTCAACCAATGCTCTGTCAAGAACTCTTCCACCCTCCTGTCTTACCAATGTCTATCTATCTATCTATTGCCAGACGCCTCAATCCCGTTTGGGGTGGCCACAAACAAGTCGCCTCCAAGTCGCCCTGTCCCCCGCCATTTCACTGCCCTGCTCCCAACTCACCCCCCCCTCTCTCATATACCTCTCCCACCCCATCCCTCCATCTCATCCTCGGCCTCCCCCTCCCTCTTCCCCCCTCCACCTCACTCACATACACTCTCTTCGTCAGACTTTCACCCTCCATCCTCTCCACATGGCCAAACCACCTCAGTGTGTTCCTCATAACGCTTCCTATCACATCCACATCAACACCACAACGCTCCTTTATATCCTCATTCGTCAGCCTGTCTCTCCACGTGACTCCACAGGCTCCTCTTAAATAACTCATTTCCACTGCTCTCACTCTTGACTTGTGTCCTTCCAACAATGTCCAAGCTTCACTTCCGTACGTTAGAGTTGGTATCACAATACTGTCATGTAGTAACTTTTTCACTTCCTTGCTCACTTCCCTGTTTCTTATCACTGCTTTCAAGGAACCAGCAACCTTTCTTCCCTGCTGTACCCTTTCAAGCACTTCACCCTCCAAACCTCCATCCTTACTCATCACACTACCCAAATACTTAAACGTACTCACATTTTCCAATTCCTCACCATCCAACCTCGCTGTACATTCACTAACTTCACCTCTCTCAAAGACCATCACTTTACTCTTCCCTACATTCACCTTTAGGTTCCGTTTCTTACACACTCTCTCAAACTCATCCACCAAGCCTTGCAGCTCCCCTTCGTCTTCACTCAACAACACAGTATCATCTGCAAACAACAGTACAGGGAGTTTCCAAACACTATCCTCTCTCACCAGGGCCACTCCAACATCCACTACCCTACCTTGTACCTCTTTTATTACCCCATCCATGTACAGATTGAACAACCATGGAGACATGACACATCCCTGTTTCAAACCAACTTTCAAAGAGAAAAATTCACTTAGTTCACCATCCACACGCACTGCAGCCTTCGCACCATCGTACATACTCTTCACAGCATTCAACAACTTCCCATCTACTCCATATATTCTTAACACTTTCCACAATCCTTGTCTATCCACCCTGTCATATGCTTTCTCCAAATCCATGAAAGCCGCATGCAACTTCTTTCCCTTCTCTAGAAACTTTTCCACTAAAGATCTAAGAATGAATATCTGATCTACACAACCTCTTCCCTTCCTAAAGCCTCCCTGTTCTTCTCCAACTAATTTCTCTGTTCTTTCTCTAACTCTGTCTATAAGTATCCTACCATACACTTTTCCTATTATACTAAGAAGACAAATGCCCCTATGATTACCACACACTTCTTTTTCCCCCTTTCCTTTGTACAAGGGAATAATTATACCTGACTTCCAATCCTCCGGGACTCTACCTTCCTCCCAGGCCAATCTGCACATCTTCCACATCCATTCTACTACTATCTCTCCCCCATGCTTCAGCATTTCACCACACACTCCATCAATTCCTGGGGCTTTCCCCGATTTAACTTTCTTCATTGCTTCCACAACTTCTATCCTACTGATTTTTTCCTGTCTTCTCACCCCCCTCCTTCTCCCAGCCATTCCCCAGCCACTTATACTCGCATTACTTCCATCCTCTACTTTCAACAATTCCTTAAAGTGTTCTCTCCATCTGCTCACTTTTTCTCCCTTCTCCATTAGTAATCTACGATTTTTATTTTTCACTCCCCTGCTAACTTCACTTCCACCCTGTCTTACTCTTTTCAATTCTCTCCAGAACATTTTCTTACAGTCCCTCCACTTTACACTCAAATTCCTTCCAAATTCCTCATCCACTCTCTTCTTACTCTCTCTTACTAATCTTTTCACCTCTCTCTTCCTTTCCACATATAACTCTCTCTTCCGCCTCTCAACTTCTTCCACGCCCCTATTTCTCATCCATTCATTGTATGCTTTCTTCTTTTGTGCCACAGCCTGTTTCACCTCTTCAGTCCACCACGCTGTTCCTTGCACCCCCCTCCGTCTTCTCTTCCTTCCACACGCCGCATCACATGCTGCACATATTTCTTCTGTAAATATCTTACACACATCTTCCACGTCTCCCATCTGCTCCAATTCGTATTTACCCAATAGTTCCTCCAATTCTTTCTTATACTCTGCCTTTTTCTCATCCTCTTGTAACCTTTCCACTCTCCTTGCAACTACTCCTTCCTCTCGTCTTTCCCTTCTTTTATTCCTCCATCTTACTTGCATCCTAATTCTGGCCACCACCAAGTAGTGGTCAGAAAGTCCACTCCCCCAACCTCTATACACTCTTGCATCCTTTACACATCTTCGCATCCTTTCATCCACACACACATAATCAATCATTGCCTTCCTTTCATTCAGTTCACCACCCACCCTTCTCATCAGTCGCCATGTATATCACTCTTACCAATGTATACTTATAAATATCTTTCTTCTCAAACAGCGTACTTCCAATCACCATCTCTCACTCAACGCACATCCCTATCATTCGTTCCCCATTTTCATTTCTTCCAGGCACACCATGCATACCAACTACACCTTCAATTGCTACATTTCCCACTCTAGCATTCAGATCTCCCATCATTATCACATTCACATTCGCTCCAAAACTCTGCAGACACTCATCAACATCATTCCAGAAAGACTCCCTCTCTTCTTCATCCCTTTCACTACCAGGCCCATATGCACTCACAAACACCCACAGCTCACGTTCAACTTTCGCTTTCACCCACATCAGTCTCGATGACACCTCCTTCCATTCAATCACACACTGCTGTACTTCCGGACTCACTAAGAAAACATAACACTAGATAAAAAATAGCAAACAGATGCAATAATGATGACACTCGGTCAGAATTTTCAGATGTAGATAGTGAACTTTATAAAAATTTACCTCCAATTTAATATAACTTAGACCATAGAGTATTAAGGTCAGGAAAAACATATAAATTTCCTGTGAATGACGATTGCAAGGAAAACACTGTAAAAATGGCTAAACCAGATGCAGCAAGCACCAGTACAGTACGTTCTGCACAAAATTCCAGTAATACTCCACTTCCAGCGTATGATTGTCATGAAGGCAATGAACTCACAAAATTCTCTGGTACTGAAAAAGACAAGATCGACATAAACTCACTTACTGAACACTGTCAGCAATATTTCATTAAGAGATACATTACAGATGAGAAAGGAAAAATAGCAGTTTTTTTCAGCTAGAATAAACTAAGAACGATGCCCAGCTGGCAATTTGCTCAAGTCAGACAAGCTGTTGAGAGCTTCAACATTTGAGCAGTTTAAGACAGAATTTCTCTGGAAATTCTCTGGAGGCAGGAATTTAATTGGTGGTATAACCCCAGAATTACACAAAATCGTAGACCTACTAAGGCAAACTCAGGCTCAGATTAAGGGGAAATAACAGCAGATATTTCCACTATTGAGAAAAACCTTGTTATCTAGACCAGAAAACTCAAACTGGGTCACACATGATGGTAATATGTCACCAGTGCATGTAGTTGACATCAATGGCTACATATTAGCCCTAAGCAAATTTCCTGACAGGGTGTTAAAAATTGCCAAAACCATCCTATATAATCCAGAGATGTGTTTACTTGATTTCATTTATGAGGTGGAATGAAACTGCAGTAAAGCTGGCGTGACAGATACATCACAGGCCTACAGGACAGGGATCAAAGTGTCAGAACTTGTAGCATGGATAAATAAGTCAAGTCCTGGCAAGGACCAGAGACAATCTCGTCCAGTTCAAAAACAAACACACAGTCAAGTTAGCTCAAGGATTTGTTCCCGCACACCAGGTAACACGGCGGTACAAAAGTACAGTATGGCCTAAGTCCCAGTAGACATCGGTCGGCAAGTGGAAGATCACCTCGTAGGTTGAACTCAAGTAACATACTTTGTTATTATTGCGCAAATCTTGGTCACACAAAATATGAATGTTATATAAAGAATAAAGAGGACAGGCATAAGGCAAAAGGGTTTGAACTGTATTGCACACATCACCGAACTGCCGGTCACTGGACCTCAGAATGTAAAACAATAGAAAAATTGGAATCGAGGGAAGGTCGTACCAGGACAAAAGACGACGACACATAAAACACCCAAATAAACGAATAGCCAACATAGGAAGTCTCTTTGGAAATGAAGCATTTTGGCCTCTGCTTCATGTGAGGAGGACGAAATTTCATTATTTTTGGATTCACGCACACCAGCGTATTTAATAATGCAAGATGAGTTAGAAAGAAATTTCAGAAATAGAAGAAAAGTGACGTTTTTGGAAAATTCAGACACAGTGGATGGTAAAGAAATACCAGTTATTAGTGTTATTGAGTTAAAAATAAAATTCACAGAGACCACAAAATCATTCACTACCACCTTTTACGTAGTAGAAAAATTATCAATGAGAGGAAATACGTTGCTTGGACTAAACACCATGAGGACACACAGTATAATATTGATGCTTCATTTCAAAGGAATTAACTATGACAGCGAATTCATAGAGGAAGTTTCATCTGATACTACAACCAGGAATAATAGAAAAACTCGAGTCACAGGAGCAATCACTTACAACTTAAAAAGGAGAGAGTCTGCTGTACAATTTCTCAAAAGAAAGTGGGCGCTCAGACCAGCGGGTACAGGCCAACAGCCCCCCCCCCCTCTCACTCAGTTTTGCCTTTAATGGTCTGATATATAACCAATGCTGGCAAACAGATGGTTTTGTAATGGCTATGAACTGGTCTGATACAGCAGTACATATTTACGTGAATCGACATGTACCCAGCAAACACTGAAGTGCCGGGCCAGCACTAGCAAATAACGGAACTAAGGGAAACGGCAACCATGGACTGGACCGATTCCTGGCCATAATAATCTGTTTATATCGGGCCAATTGATGTAAAATTTGTGTTGGGCCGATATATAAATAAAACCTTTTTCCGACACTGGGCTGAAACGGCAACCATACACTGAACCGATTCCTGGCAGTAATGGTTTTATATATATATATATATATATATATATATATATATATATATATATATATATATATATATATATATATATATATATATATATATATATATATATATATATATATATATATATATATATATATATATATATATATATATATATATATATATATATATACATATATATATATAAAGGGCCTATTGGTGTAAAACATGTATTGGATGGATATACAAATATAATTTTTTTTTTTCGAAAACTGGAGCAAGAATGGTAATAAAATGTTGGCCCAATCTATGTATTGCTGATCACGCCAATCAAGCAGCTAAAAACTGAGTGATATAATCATACATCATCCATCACAGATCATTTTCATATATTGGATAACTGACATATATTATAGAATACAGAAATTTCGACAGAGACGGGAGGTTTCCACAGGCAACTGTCTTGTTATGAAATGGAAGTCTTATTATTGGTAATGTTTTTGTGGAACTGAACTTGTTTTCAGCTTACTAGATCATAACTGATAATATTAATGTTAAAGGGGCATTGGTATACACACACACACTATAAATACAACGGGGTCAATAAAATGGTCAGAGCTGCACTATTTATCATGAAGGTTATCCCTGGTGAGAGAGGATAGTGTTTGGAAACTCCCTGTACTGTTGTTTGCAGATGATACTGTGTTGTTGAGTGAAGACAAAGGGGAGCTGCAAGGCTTGGTGGATGAGTTTGAGAGTGTGTAAGAAACGGAATCTAAAGGTGAATGTAGGGAAGAGTGATGGTCTTTGAGAGAGGTGAAGTCAGTGAATGTACAGCGAGTTTGAATGGTTAGGAATTGGAAAATGTGAGTACGTTTAAGTACTTGGGTAGTGTGATGAGTAAGGATGGAGGTTTGGAGGGTGAAGTGCTTGAAAGGGTACAGCAGGGAAGAAAGGTTCTTTGAAAAAAGTGATAAGAAACAGGGAAGTGAGCATGGAAGTGAAAAAGTTACTACATGACAGTATTGTGATACCAACTCTAACGTACGGAACTGAAGCTTGGACGTTGTTGGAAGGACACAAGTGAAGAGTGAGAGCAGTGGAAATGAGTTATTTAAGAGGAGCCTGTGGAGTCACATGGAGAGACAGGCTGACGAATGAGGATATAAAGGAGCGTTGTGGTGTTGATGTGGATGTGATAGGAAGCGTTATGAGGAACACACTGAGGTGGTTTGGCCATGTGGAGAGGATGGAGGGTGAAAGACTGACGAAGAGAGTGTATGTGAGTGATGTGGAGGGGGGAAAAGGGAGGGGGAGGCCGAGGATGAGATGGAGGGATGGGGTGGAGAGGTATATGAGAGAGGGGGGTGTAAGTTGGGAGCACGGCAGTGAAAAGGCGGGGGACAGGGCGACTTGGAGGCGATTTGTTTGTGGCCACCCCAAACGGGATTGAGGCGTCTGGCAATAGATAGATAGATTATCCGTGGCTCAGTGGTAAGATGCGCATATCTGATGTATTGGAGGCATGGGTTCGAGTCCCACACCAGGCAGCTAATTTAATTTATATCATTTCAGACATTCCATCACTTGGCAGCAATTCAGGACAGACGGAGATTCTGAGCTGGCAACATAGTGTGTATATATTAATGTAACTTGGGTAAGAAAGACTTCACTTAGTAAATCAGCTGCCAGGTGTTGTGGACTGTACGGTAGGCATTTTGAGGACAAAGGTTCGAATCCTGTTTTTTTTTTTTTTTTTTTTTTTTTTTTTTTTTCAGGGAAGTATTAAAGGATAAAAGTTTACAATGTTATTCCCTCAAAGGAAGAAAAAGTAAATTTCAAGATATGTTAATTTTGAGCAATCCAAACAAATTGTAAATTGGCCCGATTACTTACACCCGATTCAGATTTGATTACTGGCATCTGATACAGACTTGATATTGGGCCAGAACAGAACCGAATCTCGATCTATGTGCAAACGGTTGTCGGCACTCGCACTGGGACGATTCAGGTCATCTGGTTTGCTTGTAATGTTCCGACACCATGTGCCATCACAAGCCAGCATCGGTACAGTTCTGATCCAACACAATCATGTTTGCTGGGTAACGATGTCCAAGGAAGAAATTACAGAATCATTTAATAAGAAGGCAAAAGAATCAAGCATTAGTAAAGGTGATATTGTCCGTGGCCTCATTCTCACTAGTGACAATAACCTGTCACCGAAGTTTGAATGCCCAAACAGGGTAATTACTAGAAAAGCCTGTAAGGTAGTGATTAAGTCACTATCGAGTGATCAAGAAAAAGAAATACATATTGCTCACTTTAAAAAGGTCTCAAGAAATTTAGCATGCAACCATACAACTTCGAACATGACCGAAGAGCCTAGTACACACTGTGAAAATAAGCCTGACGCAATTAACACATATCAGAATACATTGCAGTCGCATACCAGACAGACAAACATAGGTGCAACCAATACAGCTCTCACTATGATAAGGCATTTACATGACTTAGGAATCGATTTAGACTCCTTTTATAGGTAATAACATTAAACAGGTCGAGTTAATTAGTATTCATCGTCACTATCATCACCCTTAGTATAACTTGCTAACAATGGTGGATTAGTTATCTAATACAGTTGTTTTTTCTGTAGGTAAAGATGAGGCGAATTATTCCACAGATCATGTTCCTGTTGATATCAAGAGGATCACCTCACTTAAATCCTCAACATGTAGTCAGACAAGGGTGCCTGATTTCACCAACAGCCTCAACAGCAATTGTACAGGACATAATAAGTACCGAAATTAGTTTGGATGTACTGCAAGACCTACCAAGAAAGTTACAGAAAATATCAGGACCACTTAGAACTCTGGAAGCGGTATTAACACGCCCTTCCTCACAGGATCACTCCATACAGGTGAATTAATGAAGTTCACAGACTGGAAGCTAGAACAGGCTAAACACACAATGATCACCATGATCCAGGACATCCCATCAGCTGGGAGTAACACACTTAGGACAGGAAACGACATCACAAATACAAGTAAAAGACGTGGTTTGTTCGACTTAGGTGAAGCAATTATAGGCAACATTTTTGGACTGGCTACAGAAAATGGTCTAGAGGAAAGAAATAACAAATTTAACAAAATTGCACAAATTCTCTCATATCAGCATAAGTTGGATGATACCCAGAACACCTTAATGATGACGATTGTAAAGAACCTAAGGAAGGCAGAAGCATCAACTCAAGGAATTGTGGAGAAAGTACATGCACTAGATGGAAACAATACACTATTCCAACACATCTCTGTGATCATGGAACACATTGACGTAATAATACTACAGTTAGACAATACTTGCGCTCATTATCAGTCTTTCATGAAAGGAATTGCTAATGCTGGTAACGGAATGATCACATTATTCTACTACCCATTCACAATCTCTGTTAAATAATTAATCAAGGCATATATAAGCATGTTTTGAAACCTGTCTTTGAGGAAAAAATCTGATGTTATATTATCCATATTTGGAAGCAACACTAACAACAACGTCAACTGCAGTTCATGTACGTTTGTAACAGATGATTTTTTCACATTCTATCAAATATACACTTTTCCATCTAAGAAAGATGACTCATTAGTCACCATCAACATTAAAACATAAGTCATCATGGTCTCCAAGAAACAGGACGCTGTCACTTTCACTAGTGAAACGACAACTGAACACAAATGTCACACATCATTACATGCATTTCATCTTGTTCCCGCATACATCTTCACGTTTCAGCCAACTGAGACAGTCCCTTGTGAAATGGCTATCTATAAAAGGTCGTCATCCCTCATCACTGCAACTTCACATTCGCTCCAAATAAACTCATTCATCATCAATTCACTGGACATTCACAGTACAGTTCTTCTACTTCACTCAAAATACATCAGTTTTTGTGACTTGCCCAGACACACCTCCAGCCCATACATCAGCATCTGGTTTATACAGTCCTGACACTTACACTGCAGTCCTGACACCTACACTATCCACTTGGCTCACTAAAAACCATTATGCAATTCTCAACCACATACACACACAAGTACTTCCAGCCATTACCTAAGATTAGCTTAAATATACGTGCACACATTAAGTTGACTTCAACCAAGTACGAAACCATGCAGCCAATAGATCAGCAATACAACCTTGGGAAGAATACAGTAGGATTATGTTCAAACCCTATTATGTATACAGCCCAGCTCCATTCATCTTTGTAATTTTCTCTATCATATTTTTTATACTTCTTTTCGCCATTCACAGAATGCAAGGAAGGATTCCTAACCTGGAATCAGTTTTTAACCCCTACACCGCGGGCATGTTTACCAATGTTTTGCGTGTGCCGCGGGGTTACTCGGGCTCCGACAGACTTTCAAAAAATATTTGCCAAAAATCAGTTATTAGCCCTAGAATATTAAAATTACATATGCTTATGGCACATACCTTCAGCTTTCTCCTGGAATGTTTGTTGAGCCTTCGTCCGTTACCGTAGGACTTGTGGAGACTTCTGAAGTTGGGTAACGAAGTCTCCACTTTACACTTCCAGACAACCCGTAATATGATTACCACAGCCAGATATTAACACTATAAACACTACTCTATGATTTTTAAGTAGTTTGGGATCCATACTCCAAAAAAAAAAAAAACACTGTGAAAGCAATGAAAATTACGAGCTCGTCTGACCGTCGCACTTGCGCTAGTTCGCTCTTGGTACTCTGTCATTTATTGTTCATAAAACCCCTCACACTTTATATTTCTATTACTATATAACACTTATATATATCTACAGTCTTTATCCATAAGTTTCCTTCAGTAGTATTAGTTTATTGTCACTGTAGGGATTCAATTTCTTTCAGTAAAATACGTAGCATTCACTTTCTCGTCCTGTATACTAGCATTGAGAGTGAATGTCACTTTCACCTTCACTCTCATAACTCATAGTATTCAGACATGCTAGAGTGAAACTTTCAGTTTCATTACTCCTAGGGTATATACTCGTATTCTTATAATACTACTCATTTACATTTCTATTTACGTTCTCTATTTTATATACGTTATTTACATTTCTATTTTATTTACACTGTGTTGTGCACTGTCACTTGAAGTAACTTATAAAACTATTTTCCACTGTTCACGTATATTTACATTCATTACTTTCACTTGCTGTTTACACATTATTTACACATTATTTACAATTCCACTTGCACTGTTTTACTCAATAGAAAGATCGTAGTCACTCTTTTATCAATTGTCAGCCCTTTACCTCTTTCCACACGAGGTTTAGTAGGGGGTAAAGGTCACAGGGCCCTTTGCATGGGGGTGAAAAGTCCCTGAAGCTAGCAAGAGCGAACTGACGTACCTCCACGTTGGAAGATGAGAGTGAACTGATAAGGGTGGGCCGGGGTGGTGGCCTACCTAGGGAAATTCATTACTACCAACGTTAGCCTCTTGACACAGCTATATAGCAGTGAAATGATTGGCAGGAAATCTAGACAATACATATAAATTAAGTAGTTCCAGGTGAATGTAAATATCACTTAGGCTTCTCCCTTCCCTCCTTATATGTATATTTATTACGAAAATAGATTATACGGCATATTTCAAGGGGAAATAAACAGTGAAAATTAGCGAACGAGTGCACATGAGGTGTTGTCAGGTGATAATTAGCCAATTCCAAGTGTATGGCACTCTCACTTACTTTATTTCTTTCTTGTATATATTATTTGGTATAAGAATAGGGCATAGGGCTTATTTCAATGGATGAAATCAGTGAAAAATTCCAGGGAAGATTTACTTAGCATAGCACGGCCGGGCAGGCGAGAGGAGAGGGTAATGGAGGGGGGGTAGGGAGGGGAGTCAAGAACGGGGAGAAATGGCTAAATTGTCAACAATGGATGGGAGTACAGATAAGATTAGGAGTGCTGACTAGTGTTGGACATTGGCAGTACTGATAGATGATACAAGCCCCCACTTGGAAGCCAGGGTGAATTCAAAATAACACAGAATCACAAAAGCGACACACTGCGGTATGATCCCTTGCTCCCAAGCGTCACGAAAGTGACGCCCCACGGTTAAGGGGTTAAGAACTGTCCTGTACAAATGAGACAAACTGTGTAAATATTGCAAATATTGTGTGTGTGTGTGTGTGTATATATATATATATATATATATATATATATATATATATATAAAATAATACATGGGTCATATAATATAAGCTTACCTTAATTATACTACTATGTCTCATTTATATATAAATATATACAGCAATTCCTTCTCATATATATTGTATAATTGACTACAGTAGACTTGCCATTGTATTATTTTAATATTACTATTATATTTTTATATCTACTAGACATGTACCATTTTATTATGTTACAATAATACAATAACCATAGTTATAATCACTACATTATCACAGTTATGTAACTTTTACAATATGTTCTTAATTAACTTGCAAATTAATTGTGATGTGTATATAATATATATTAATACATTATGACAATATTTACTGTCGTTGGCACGACAGTGAGCGTGACTGAGCGATATGTAGGCATAACATAACACAATACTACATGTAACTACGGTATTCAGCTATACAGACATAGGTAACAATATGTAAGACAGGTAGTTATGTGAGTTCCCCACGAAGAGACAACCATTCATTCCCCTTACCTAGACGAATCAAGAATGCTAAACACTCCTGATCATGTGCCGGAAATATGACCGACACGCACAAACGTATGCACACGTACGCCCACACACTTTAGCCGGAAGCTAGAAGGAGATATAAGTCCAATATCACAGGTAGGAAAGTTAGTAGGACAGGAGAGAACAAGAGTTAGACAAGGAGAGAGCGAAAGGGAGTAGGAAAGTGAGAGTACATGAAGAGGACTGCAGCTAGCATAAACTGCTATTAATCATAGGGTACACTGGTCACGCCCAGTTCTTAACCTTTATTCATTTAACTGTCTCACAATAAACCCTATTGACCCAAATCTGCCTATTTCATCATCCCACTTAAAATACGAAGAGGATAACGGAACGGAGAAGGCTTACACTGACATCTCCTACAATGCCTCACCATTTCTCTCTCGTAGTGCCTCTCTCATCAACGATTCAACCAGATAACCTTGTCTATAGAATTACACCCCTCCGCTGCGTCTACTTACAGGCCTACCGCAAGGCTTTCAGATGTAATAGTACCAAGTGGTTTGCTTTCATGCTTCACCACGTTCATCTTGATGAGGCATGTCTTAGTGATATTCCATGGCTGATGCTGCTTACTAAGGACTATGGTTGTGTGACTGCTTGTTTTTTATATAATGTAGGCAAAGGTTGATGAAAATACTGGACCAACTTAATTTTGATAACTGACGAGAAGATGAGCTATGACTCTGAAACACACTGATTCAATTATAGATTCCTATAAAATTAAGAAAAATTTATGTGAGTCTTATAACTTATCAGTAATAGAGTAAAACGGAATTATTGTCCACCAGTGTATATCGTAGCAATTTCTCACGCACCGCTGTATCTTGAAAATACGAAGAAACATCGCCAACTTTATAAGATATTATCCTGACTGGAGTTGTCCTGTCCTTTTCGCTAATAACCTTGATATTCATAAATGAAAATAATTTAGCGAGAGTTGCAATTAAAGGAATTAATACCTGCCTGTGGTGGACAGAACCGAATGGGGTGAGAATGTGGACGTCGACCACAAGGCTGGAGTGATGGTAGTGAGTTAGGCCTGAGGAGTAGGTTCAAAAGTATGGTTGTCGAATGCACACTAACTTCCATACCTTACAGTGAAAAACAAAGGTTTTGCAGCCCTACTAAGTTGTTCAGCACTTGTCCGAATTATTGTCATTTCTGAACTACGCTTACACAAATGGGAACCGTTCCTGAACAGCTACTATCACGATCAGAACCACCATCAGTGCCACAGCCACCATCATCATCACAGCTATCACTACCACCATCATCATCACTCCTATCACAACCACCATCATCCTCACAGCCACCATAAGCACCACCACTAACAAAGCTACCACCACCACATCATCTTCACAGCTACCACCACAACCATCACCATCACCAACAACAGCAACAACATAGTTACCACCACCACCATCATCATCACAAATTCTATCACCACCACCACCACCACCATCACAGCTACCACTTCCATCACCATTATCATAGCTATAACCACTATCAGCTTCATCACAGGTACCACCACCACCATCATCATCACAGCTACCACCGCCACTGTTATCATCACAGCTGCCACCACTACATCACCATCACCAACAACAGCAACAAAATAGTTACCACCACCTCCACCATCATCATAAATTCTACCACCACACCATCAATCACAGCTACCACTACTGCCGCCAACACCACAGCTACCACTACTACCATCTTCATTATCGATACCACCACCACCATCATCATGACAGCTACCACCACCACTGTTATCATCACAGCTACCACCAACTCCACCACTGTCACCTTCATCACAGCTACAACCAACACTACCATCATCATCATCATCATCATCATCGTCACAGCTACTACCACCAACATCATCACAGCTACCACCACAACCATTACCATCATCAAAAACAGCAACAACACAGTTACCACCACTGCCATCACCACAGCTACTACCACCATTATCACAACGTCTGCCATCACTGTCACAACTTCTACCACCACCATCACCACAACCATCATCATTATCATCACAGTTAACCACCACCACTACAGCTACAACCATTTTCTACTGAATAAAATCGTTTGTTTGTTGAAAGCTGAGGTGACATCGAATTGTTGCTCTCTCTCTCTCTCTCTCTCTCTTTCTCTGCAGAGACACATAGAGCTTCATTGAAATGCCCTCTCACATTTTTCGTGTGTGCTATTGTAACACCAATGGGGACAATTATCAGAGACCAAAACATCCCATCAGAAAACTTCACTTGACATGAAAATTTAATTGGCCCATCTGGGATCCAGTTCCAACTATTTTATCAGGTTTCATAAAAATCCTTTACTCCAGTCTCGGCTGCACTACACACACACACACACACACACACACACACACACACAGGACGACAGTATGTTACCTAATAACAAACGGGGATACAAAAACTGACCTTTGCAACACATTGTTAGAGTCAAGAGTTTCTAGCTCCAAGGCCCGAGACCGATAAAAGTTTTATACGGTATACTTAGATCACAGCCAATTCACAGGTTTTAATCTTTAATGTCATAACTTCGTTAAAGGTCACTTTCATTTTTAAGTGTCGGATTATTACTCGCTGTGAACCACACTGCAGTAAAGGCTTAAATGCAAGCCATTCATTGCGGTCTCTTTCATTGCACCCATAAATCACTGGTCACCAGAGTTGAAGACTGTGAGTAATAATTACACCTCCGTTGTTACAACTGTAAAGGCGAAATGCTAAACCCAGTAAACTATGTACTGATCCTGATACTGCTCCTCTCTTGACAAATCCGCACTTCTCCACTTAACCAATGAAATTTATTGTGGGTTCAGAATTTCGCTGTTGCATGAATGATGCCATAAGAAAATCAGTTCTTGAAAAATAGTTTATATTAGGGAAGGTGTGTGAGACGAAGTGTTGCGAGTAAGAGTATGAGGCTGTGTGAATAGAAAGATTGAGTGTGAAGAAAGGAAAAGGGTAAAGAGGAAAAAACTACGCGAGGAAGGACAGTTTGGGGAGAAAAAGTGAGTGATAAGTCAACTAGTATTAAGATGGGAGCAGGACGTGTAGCAGTATATTGTGCATGAAAGACGAATGAGGAAAGGGAGGATGCAAGTTTGAGGAGAAAAGTGTTTGTAAAATGAGAGAGAGAGAGAGAGAGAGAGAGAGAGAGAGAGAGAGAGAGAGAGAGAGAGAGCTAAGTGGAAGTGAAAACGTGGTTGAGGATGATGGAGTGTCTGCGTCTGGTGGAAGGTGCGTAAGAAGTAGGAGAAAGGACAGGGAGTGTGTGTCAGAGTGCAGGAACGGGAGTTTCGATAATAGAAGCATTAAATTCTCCATCTTGCGTTTCATTTGAACATTACGTGTCCATGAAGTTAGTAATCATTTAGGAATAAATATTTTCTTGCACGATCATCCATTGGTCAAACCTCAAAAGGAATGGGGGATTCGTTCGAACCCTAAACTCCGTCTGCTTCCATTTGCGATATTTACTGTATATATAACTCTGATTCAGCAAAACATGTTATTTTATATATAATATATTAAGTTAGCTTTCTTAATTGTACACCATTCCTTAACCTACTACCTTATAAGACTTCTGATATCAGGTGCTTCAGTGGACTCGCATTTCACCTAGCCTGAACCAAGACGGACACACCCTAATGAATACTGGACATTATACGACTAAACTATGTATGTTGTGGCTACACTCCATATGCATGCAATATACATACCCATTAATTATATGTCAACTACTTGTTCCGGTGTAGACTCTGCTGAATTCCACAGTTGGCCGCCGAGACTATGGTTATGATGTGCCCGTGATCAGGAGCAAGTAGCGTGTCAGGTGAATCAGAAAAACAGGTGCAGGTGTGTTTCTCCCTCTTTATTATGTCACAGAAAGATACAGCTGTGACATGACAGATAACGGAATGAGCGTCTACTTCTGGCGGGAGCCAGAGGCTGTCTGACTGCCCTCGTTGCCTAACCTGGGAACCGACCTAGGTCAGCAAATTAAGAGATCCCTATATCTCCCAGACACATGGAGATATGTACACAAGTAGGTGTGAATTACAATTCTACAATGCACTTCATACATCTCAATAAGGCAGTATTAACAGTATTGTAAGATTAAGATACTTTTCCTAAGACTGAGATATATACAGAATTTATACCCTACCCTCACCACTCCTTTACTCTCAGTTTACATTTAAAAGCGCTAGCCTTGGCAATGTCTGGGGCAGCCTCTTTTTCTCTCCCACACTACACTCAACAGTACTTGGTTATTCATCTCAACACTACTATACATACCCATTAAATATGAAAAAACACACCCATGTATAACATGGAAATTAATGTGAGAACCTAACTCATTGTTGGACCGATGCCAGCACCAGAACATAGCTCGGCCACACCTTTTCGACGTCCCCCACCTAACCTATGTGTAGGGTAGCTAACTACTCAGGCAGATCCACTTGTAATCCACGGGAACGGACCTGTGGTTTTAGTAGGGTTTCCCCCTTTTATGCCTTTCAGATAATAGCCCCAAACACAAACACAGGGACAAGACCACAAGAAGTAGAAGACCAACGCCAGGACCAAAATAGGAAGGAGAAAGATATGACGGAAGATAGGTCAGTAAATATGGTTATAAATAAGTCTTGTTCAGATAAGTAACAAACTCAGTTCCATTTGACACATGAGACAGCCAATTTACATTCAACAAAGAAATATTGAATGAAGGTTGAAAGGGTCATAACTGGGACGAGAAATTCACAGACAAGGTTAAATGTTGTTTGTTAGGTAGAATTACCATCTCTTTACTGTGTAGCTCACAAAAATCGGGTGCAACATAGTATCCAACCACTTTAAGAAACTGGTGTTGTGATGCACACATCAGTTGTACGTCCTCTGTCTCAGGGAAGAAGAAGTTCTGTTTCACATGTACACACAACAAAAAAACTATCATTACAGGGGGGTCCGATGTGTTTCATACTGAACAACCTGGCTGTCTCGCTAGGGTTGGTAAGCCTGACAGTGGGTGAGTTGCCAAATAGGACGAGGTAGAAATATGCATGGGAGAAGCAATAGATATAGCTTATAATAAATATGCAACAAACACACGCAGGGATACCAATGGAGGAGGCTGGTATCAAAAACCTTCATTCGTGTGTCATTTTATATCGCACAGAAGGTGTAACGATAGTTTTTTTGTTGTGTGTACATGAGCATGGAAAACTGACTTCAGTTGGATGGGTTGGAAAGTGCACCGTTGCAGTGCAGAGGAAGTGTTCGTGTCCAACAAGACCATCTTACACTCCTCTACCTCTGACGGAATAGAGACAAAATGAAAAGCAGGACATACATGGAGATCGAGAAAGGAAGCCTTACACTTCTCAAACTCATCCACAGTCGTTTCTGCTATGTACCTTATGTCATCAGACACAACTAACACTCCTGGACCCTACTTCAAAATGACAAGTGTATTGTTAGTAGTAGCAAAAGGGAAAGGAATGAACCACCATGCATGGTATGTTATAGCATTCCTCATAGGTACCATTATCAGGATGCTATCATGGGTCAACTGGGCCTCCAATAGTAGATAATAATACTCCAGCTGATTTATACCAAAAAGTGGCGTAAGTCCATGCTTCACTATACCTACGTCAAGAGCATTACTTAAAACATGAGTAGGAAGCAATAAAACATTAACCCTATTAAACTTGCATCGATTAAGCCGTCCACCATATTGGCTGCATGCAACTCCAAAGCTGTGACTAACTCATCAAGAGCATGTAGATACTCAGCGATTAACACTAAGTTAGTTAGGGTTGGTAGGTTAGTTTGGATATTGTTCACAATTCCTAAGAGTTGGTTGGTTGTCACAATTATCTTCTTAGTCTTGTTAGTGAACTCACCCAGTTGTTTATATGTGGTATGATTAGCCTGTTGTTTGCCTTAGCCGCCAATGCCAAATCATGAAACTGTCTGCCCAATTGCACTACGTCCTTGTCTAGTGCCGTACCAAAGAGCTTTGAGACAGGATACCTAGAAATTCCACAAGCCCTCTCTTAGTACATGCATGGACATGCTAGGAAAGATCAGAATCTACATTAGGTAAAGCGACATGCAATTTAGTAAGCCTGTCTACGAACCAATCTATATTCTCAGTTTGAAACCTGACTAATCCATGTAAGGCTTATATGAAAGCTTCACTGTTCAAGTCAATCAGCTGCTGTTTTAGGTAAGGTAACTTTCCTATCTCCATCAGCTGCCGTTTCAAGTCATGTGACTTCCCCATCTCCATCACTTGTTGTTTCAGGTTAAGTAATCCCTCAAAAGCACCTCTAACAGTGTCTGGAGCTCGGAGATAGTCATCCATAGGGTAGTGCACACAGACTGCATCTTCTACCGCCACGACTTCTCCTAGTGGGCTCTTCAGTGCTCCTGGCATTAGTGCAGTCGTGTCCGCGTCCACTGTCTTTCCATAGGTCAACCCCAAGCAATGCGAGAGGAGTACAAGCCACAGCCATATTATCTGCAAGAGAAGATACTCTTTTAATCGCCCCTTGCTATGGGATCGTAGCTTGCTGCGATACTCTTGGATATGGACAGGTACAGACGACGACATAGACTGCTACGAAGACAGAGGGGACAACACATCAGACGATTGGTTAGTTAGGCCTAGCTCTTGACTTATTGGCTCGATCCTGGCAGCATGTACTATCTCCTTAGTTTCACTCACATCATTCCTTATATTATAGGTATGTCCATGCACTCTTTCCATAATTGTACATGGCCCACGGAACTTAGTGCTGAGCTTAGTTCTTTCAGGAGTCTGGACCATTACCTTCTGGCCTACCTGCAGGGTCTTTTCTTGAATACCTTTGTGTTGTTTCGCCATCATCTCTGCTCTTGAGGCTTTTAATCTTTTCTGTACTTCTCTATGTACAGTATGTGTTGAAATCTTGCAAATTGTACCTTGTTATAATCCTCTGGATTGTACACCCGTGTAAGAGGTCCTGCTAGCAAATCATAGGGCAACACTTTCTCATCTCCATAAGGGATATAATGAGGAGATTTTCTAGTTGACGAATTGTCTGAGGAGATTATGGTAGCTGCTACATGTGGTAACCAGTCCCGCCAGGCATCCTCCATCGAGTTGATTGCTGGTCTTAGGATTTCCAATATCTTCCTGTTTGTCCTTTCTACAAGGCCATTGATCTTGGGACTGTAAGGCGTAACAGACTTGCTTTACCCTATACGTACGACAGATTTCCTGTAACACCTGATTACGAAATTCACTGCCATTATCGCTGAGCAATACCTTTGGTCTAGAATACGGACAAATCACTGAGGTTACAAAAGTGTGCACCACCTCCTCTGCAGTTTTCGTCTGTAAAGGTGCTAAAACAGTGAATCGTGAAAACGGGTCCACTACCACTAACACATAGTGTGAGCCTTGACGACTTTTTGGCATTGACAATAGATCAGTGGAGGCTGTATCCCAAGGTTTTTCCGGCAGGAGATACTTCAAGATGGAGGTTCAGTCATTCCTCGTATTTCCGCGCGCTTGACACATTGACTAACGTGGACTTCTATGTCCTTCCTCATGGACGGCCAATAATACTTCTTTCTTGCCTCACATATGCATCTGTCGCATCTGGGATGACCCACTTGAGCAACGTCATGAACCAACTGTAACACAGCTTGCTGTAAACTAGCAGGAACAACCAACTGATACACAGTGCACTTCCCCGGTGGTTTCATATATAAAAGACCTTGTTGAAGGTGGAAGTGAGTCATCAGTACCAGCAGTTCAGGTAGACAAGTCTCATCACCTGACTCCAAGGCATAAATGACTTGAGAACACATCTCATCCTTATGATGTTCCTCTTTTACCATGTCCGGGAAATACCCAGTGAGATGGATATCCTCAGACATGGCAGCAGTAATGTTTCTACTCAGTGCGTTGGCAACGACAATTTGACGGCCTGGTAAATATCTGACTTCTGAGTCAAACTCCATCACCTTGCTGTACCAACACGCAACCTTACCGTGCAGGTTCTTCCATTTGAATAAGTTACGTATGGGTGCACGGTCAGTTAAAACAATTATCCGGTAATCAAAGATGATATTCCGGAAATGCCCTAACGCCCACACGACTGCTAGTGTCTCCAAGTGTGTCGCCGAGTAATCCTTTTCTGGGGGTCTTAGTGCCCTACTGGCATACGCAGTGGTGTGCGCTTTCCTTTGCTCATCCTTTTGCTGTAACACCATTCCCAGATCCGAACCTGAGGCGTCCGTGCACAGGTAAAAAGATTGAGTATAGTTAGGGATCACTAACACAGGAACTTCAGTCATGGCTTTCTTGAGGTCGTTGAAGCATTTCTCTTCTGATGATCCTCATTTCCATGCTGCATCTTTCTTGAGTAGCGCCGTTAATGGTGATGCGATAGCAGCATATCTGTGGACAAAGCTCCTATAGAAGCCAGTGAGCCTGAGAAACGAGTGAACGTCATCCTTGGACTTGGGTGTAGGGAAATTTATCATGGCAGTAACCTTATCCGGAAGAGCCTTAATGCCATCACCGTCGACAAAGTGCCCTAGAAATCTAACATATGACTTCAGGAATTCACACTTTAACAGCTTGATTTTCAGACCCGCGGACCTTAAGGTTTCTAACACTTGTTTCAACTTGTTAAAGTGAGTGTCCATGTCCTTGCTTACAATTATCAGCTTTAAATGTCTTATCATCTCTTGGATCTATAATTTCTTTGGTGGCTGTGTTGGGGTTTTTTATTATTATTTGAGAAAGATTAGTGCCTTATCATGTTGTTGTGTTTTCAATGTATTTCCCTATTTCTATTGAAAGAAAACATGCTTATCCTCCTGGAGATCATAGATATATATATTCCTTTAGTTTCTAATTTCTAAAATGGCAGATTAACGCACTAGGCTTAGGACCCATGAATGAGAATATTATTCTCTTTTAGAATTAGCTAATGGCAACTTAAGGGTATATAGGATTGCAAGATAGGGCTTCTCCTCTTATAGAGCATTTTTTTTTTTTTTAATGATCATGCAGTAGTAGTTCTCATTCTTATTACAACTCTTGTGGGGTATATAATATCTAGAATATTTTTAATAGGTTTATTAATCGTTTTTTATTAGAAAATCAAACAATTGAGGTGATTTGAACTGTTCTTCCTGCTTTGATTTTGATTTTTATTGCTTTATCTTCATCACTACTTCTTTACTTGTTGGATGAAGTTAACAATCCAAGTGTAACTTTAAAGTCTGTTGGACATCAGTGATATTGAAGTTATGAATAATCCGATTTTTCTCAACTGGAATTTGATTCGTTTATGGTTCCTACTGATGAGTTGGGGGAAGCTGGATTCCGACTTTTAGATGTCGATAATCCAGCGGTTCTGCCTTTTAACGCTCAAATTCGAGTGTTGATAACGGCGGTAGATGTTATTCATTCTTGAACAGTTCCTGCTTTAGGAGTGGAAGCTGATGCTATTCCTGGTCGTTTAAATCAAATTAGGTTTTTGATTTCTCGTCCTGGTTTATTTTATGGTCAGTGTTCAGGAATTTGTGGTGCTACTCATAGTTTTATGGCAATTGTCGTGGAAAGAGTTTCTGTTAAGTCTTTTTTATCATTGAGTCACATCTTCTGATGAGGTTTAGGTTTAATTTCACCAGATGACTGAAGTTTAAGTGTGGGTCTTTTAAACCTATTATAATATAATTACATCTGGTGAATTGTTAAGGTTAAGCTGATGGGTTCAAACCCTATTTATGGGCATATTTCCCTCTTTTTAAAAGTTTAGGATTGGTATCGCTCTTAGGGAGGTTGATGCTGATAATGTCAATTTTGTAATTTAGATATGAGGTGCTCCGAGCCAGAGGGGCGACTGTGCACTTTGCTAATTTGCTTTGACATCTAATTACCAAACTGTATTATACTTTAAACATGTCATGTTTACACCATTTTAATCGTCTTGGCTAGCACTTTCATGCTAAACAATAAACTTTATAAAATATAGTTTTACCTTAGCCATGTCAAAGTTTAAAAACTATCTATCTACAATGGCGTACCTGAGGGGGAGGGGGCTATTTGAAACTGCCCCCCGGGCCCCCAATTGAGGGGGGGGCCCCAAAAGCCTTAAAAAGTTATAAGCTTTTTTATTAATATTCAAAAATATACACATTTATCATCCCGACAATCCCGGCTGAAATATTAGATAAGTTTTGAGAATGAGGGGGGGCTAGATTCTTTGCGGGGCCCCCCTCCCGGAGGGGGGGGCCCGCAAAGAACCTAGCCCCCTGGGCCCCCAAATCTCTAGGTACGCCCCTGTCTATCTATCTATCTATAGCCCGACGCCCTAATACCGCAAAGGGTGGCCGCAGACAAAACGCCTCCAAGTCGCTCTGTCACCCACCATTTGACTACCCTCCCCCCAACTCACTCCCCCTTCCCTCATATACCTCTCAACTCCATCCCTCCACCTCATCCTCGGTCTACCCCTCCCTCTCCCTCCCTCCACCTCATCAACATACACCCTCTTAATCAGTCTTTCATTCTCCATTCTCTCCACATGTCCAAACCACCTCAGTGTATTTCTCTTTATCACATCCACATCCATCCTACAACGTTCCTTCACTTCTTCATTCGTTAACCTGTCCCTCCCTGTCACTCCACATGCTCCTCTCAAGTAACTCATTTCCACTGCTCTCATTCTTGACTTGATTCCCTCTTGCAAGGTCCACGCCTCGCTTCCATATGTCAGGGTAGGGATCACAATACTATCATGCAGAGACTTCTTAACTTCCATACTCACCTCCCTATTTCTTATCACTGCTTTCAGTGAACCAACTACCTTCCCTGCTGTACCCTTTCACGCACTTCATCCCCCAACGTTCCATCCTTACTCATCACACTACCCTAGTACGGTACTTCAATGCACTCACATTCTCCGTATCCTCACCATCCAAGCTCACTGTATATTGTGTTATTTCATTCCTCGCAAACGCAATGACTTTACTCTTGTTTACATTAACTTTCAGATTCCTCTTCCTACACACTGTCCCAAATTCATTCACCAAACCTTGCAAACTCCCATTCATCTTCACTCAACAATACTGTATCATCAGCAAACAGCAACACCGGAATCTTCCAAATCTCACCCTCATTCATTAGAGCCATCCCCACATCCACTGCCCTACCTTGCACCTCCTTTACAACCCCATCCATGTATATATTAAACAGCCATGGAGACATCACACAACCCTGTTTCAGTCCCACATTGAGATCAAAGAACTCACTCAGCTCACCATCCACTCACACCGTAGCCCTTGTTCCTTCGTACATACTCTTCACAGCACTCAACAATTTCCCCTCCACTCCATATATTCTTAGTACCTTCCACATACCTTGTCTATTGTTACATAGCCTATGATTTCATCATCCTTTGTGTAATTTTAACGCACAGTATGCTGCATGTTTGATCACGAGCGTGTTCTGCCTCAGTTCCCCCCTTCTACCGTTATAGTAGAGTAAGTCGTTCTCTCTGTTATTCGGAGCGGGATTTTCAGCTTTTTGTCCCCATGGCTTCATTTGCGCGTCCTTCTTACAAGTTGTATCAAGCTCTCCTGGCCCCTATATAATGAGCTCAGTCCCTGCATCATTGCCACTTAGATCTGCTCCTCATTTTGTTCACATCTCTGTCCTCCCCTGTACAAATATTATTATTGTGAGTGCTCAAGAAATCTCCAAACATCTAGCAGCTGTGTGTAATTTGAGTATAACTGTTATATTTTTTCTTGTACTGTGTAGCATAAGGTTAATTCTTAGGCCTAGTGAGGTTTTTGATTACTGTTGGGTTTTATGTCAGTCATTTTTGATAATAGATTGTATCTGTAATAATTTATCTTGCATTAACTGAGCATTACCCGGTGTTTTCATTTTATCAGGGCTGACTTAGATAAATTTACTCATGCTAATTTCGTCTTAATAGAGGCTATTGCAGTTAACCATATATTTAACCTGTTTTTGCCATTACATTATCCTTATGAGTCCTCAATGTTTTGTTGTTAGTTTGAGCATTAAACTTTAACTTTTAATTTTACCTAACTCTTTTGTTTTGAACCTGGAACTTTACGGGACAGTAGTGATTTTTAGTAGTCTCACTTAAAGTGTACATTATCTTTCTCTGTTCCGTAACACTATCTATTTTGTTATATGCTTTCTCCAAGTCCGTGAAGGCAGCATACACTTTCTTTCCCTTCTCTAGATACTTCTCCACTAAATATCTTAGAACAAATATCTGATCTACACACCCTTTGCCCTTCCTAAATCCCCCTTGTTCTTCTCCAACTAGCTCCTCTGTCATATGCCTAACCCTGTCAGTGAGTATTCTACCATATATTTTTCCAGTCACACTAAGAAGGCAAATACCCCTATGGTTACCACATACTTCTCTCTCCCCTTTTCCTTTCTATAAAGGAATACTTATACTTGATTTCCAGTCCTCTGGAACCTTTCCCTCTTCCCAAGCCAATCTACACAACTTCCATATCCACTCCACAACAATCTCAACCCCATACCTCAGCATTTCACCACACACACCACCAATTTCTGGGGCCTTTCCCATCTTGATCTTCCTCATTGCTTCCACTACTTCCGCCCTGCTGATCTCCCTCTACTCATCTCTTTTTCTCCCAGCCATTCCCCAACCACTTATACTCGCACTGCTCTCACTCTCTACATTCAACAAAACCTCAAAGTGCTCCTTCCCTCTCCTCAATTTCTCTCTCTTCTCCACCAACATTTTAATCTCTAACTGTTCTTATGAGTTTTTTCTGCAGTGTTATATGCATTCAAGAATGTCAGAATACCTCGTATGAACATCACTGTCACTAACACAGTACATACAGCAAAAAGATAAATATACTGTATATGCATACATAATAAAAAAAATCTATATTCAGTAATTGAATTTATACTTACCGACCAATGATGTTTCTAGGCCACGAGCTAAGCATCAGTGTATCCCCTTCACCTGCTCCAATAAAATTCACTTCTTGGAGATGCTCTGAAGATGGTAGGTGTAGGGGATGATGGGGATGCATTTGCACTTCACCACCCAGTATCTCTTCTTGCAGTGGTACAAGCTGTGGGAAGGTGCAGCACACAAAGCTACATCAGATAAAGGGAGAAACCTGTACTGTACACAGGAAAAATCATCTGGTAAATTACCAATATGCTGGGAATCGAACCAGGGACTCTCAGATGAGAGCCAGGCAGCATACCACTACACCACGACCAGGTAAATAACTCACGTTGTCACAATCTTGTAACCAACGTCCCTCCGCCCCCACTGTGGGCATCAAGAGGATGAGTTAACCCCCTGGCACTCGGGCAAGTAGATGCTTTTAATCTATCCCAAGCACTTACGGCAAGTCAGAATGAAGGGAGAAACCTGTACTGTACACAGGAAAAATCATCTGGTAAATTACCAATATGCTGGGAATCGAACCAGGGACTCTCAGATGAGAGCCAGGCAGCATACCACTACACCACGACCAGGTAAATAACTCACGTTGTCACAATCTTGTAACCAACGTCCCTCCGCCCCCACTGTGGGCATCAAGAGGATGAGTTAACCCCCTGGCACTCGGGCAAGTAGATGCTTTTAATCTATCCCAAGCACTTACGGCAAGTCAGGTTTCTCCCTTCATTCTGACTTGCCGTAAGTGCTTGGGATAGATTAAAAGCATCTACTTGCCCGAGTGCCAGGGGGTTAACTCATCCTCTTGATGCCCACAGTGGGGGCGGAGGGACGTTGGTTACAAGATTGTGACAACGTGAGTTAACTTTTACCTGGTTGTGGTGTAGTGGTATGCTGCCTGGCTCTCATCTGAGAGTCCCTGGTTCGATTCCCAGCATATTGGTAATTTACCAGATAGATCAGATAAGTTGCACCCATACCTGGTGTCTTTCCTTTTCCTAGACTTGTGGCAGACACAACATCTCAGATATTTCTTCATGCTATAAGTAGGGTATGGTTCAAATTCATGTTTTGACGTTCTGGTTTAACAACAATACGAGGTCTTTTCCCAGGAGGGTCAGTATGTGTTGTCTCAACCTCCTCTTCTGAGTCAGATGATGAATCTTCATCTCATGGTGCAAGAGAGAAGAGTGACCGCCTCACACCTGATGGCCCAGGTGCTAGCCCTGGTGATGCCGTAACTTCACCACTAGCACTGCTGTCATGCTCACCTGTGTCAGAAGCATGTGGGATCACTTCATTTCTGACAGGCCAATCCTTGTACTCAAAGTCCATCAGTGAATCAATGAGGAGTCCGTGGAACTCAGGGAATGTCAGTTTCTTTGTATCAGTTGAAAAGTACGTAAACAGAACATAAGCATTATGAATAGCCATTCTGCCTCCTAATGATTGGTCAAAGTCGCATCGCTGTCTGGATTACTCGGGCGCTCCTTAGGCCCATGATGTACTGGGACCCAGTGTTGCAAAAAGCAGAACGTGATTTTCTTTGTCCACTTTTGACATTTCTGCGTTAAGTGATAGTATTTCACCTCTGGCCAAAGATATCAGCTCAAGTCATATGATCATTGTAGTCACAGATTGCCATGGTTTTTTTCACAGTGACTTGTTGCAGTGAAGCTATTCCATCTCTGTTCCTTAGTCATTGTTTTCTTTACATTTCCTTCGTATCAGCATTATGGGAAGGAAAACTGAAACAACTCGGATATTCTTCCACAGAATTAAGAAAATATTGCCCTTCTGTAGGAATATAGTTGTATTTGCTGGCAGGTTCTTCTTTGTTTCTAGCAGGAGATTTTTGGGTGCACCACACTGCAATCTAAGAGTACCATAGGTGTACACACCTTGTTCTAGGAGCTGTTCACTATGTTCCACCCAATTATAGTAGTTATCCATATATAAATGATAACCTTTATTCCTCAGTGGTGCATCCAGACCCATTACTGTTTCAGTGGTTATTTTCTCAATCCCTGCATACACATCAAAATCAAAGACGTAACCCGTCTTTGACTCAGCTAGCATGTACAGCTTTACTCCATATTTGTTAGGTTTATTTGGATTATAAACCTTGAAAGCTAAACGGCTCATTCATGCCACTGTGCCTTTATCTAGAGACAGGTGCTTCTTGGGAATATGTAGGTCTTGAATTTGTTGGTCAGGTACACCATTATTGTTCTAATTTTTATGAGTCTCTCAGTAGTGTCTTTAGTAATTGCTCTCTTGTTATACGTGTGAAAATACCCAGCATTTACAGCATATTGCCTCAAAGTCATGCACTTACTGACAGCAGGCACATGCCACTTTTAACCTGTTTGCCAGTACATTGTCATTTGGGGGGCTTTCACACCTCCCATCAACATACTGTAAGTATTCCCAAAAGTTTGCCATCTCTTTCACATTCACTTCATCCCACTCACTCCTCCTTGAGTTGGAAGCATCGTGCAAGGATTGTGCTGCATACAGGTTAGTTTCATTTACCAAATATTTCAGCAAATCTCTTGTAATGAATAGCAGAATAAATCCAAGAGTAATGGTTGGTGCTGGGACAGTCAAGCCTGGTGTCCTGGTAAAAATCTCCACAACTGTGCAGTGTTGTCTGTTGACCAGGCTGAATCATCTGCTCGAATGGTACAAGGAACGCTGGCATGTTGGAAACGAGCATGTGGGGCACTGGCATGAGTCTGGCCGGAGGCAGGGGGACCACCTGGGTCGGCATAGGTCATGGTGACCCACCATCAGTACTGTCCTCACCACTGCTCTCTCTCACACAGCCAAAATCACGCTCACTACTAGCCTCACGCTCGCCACTAATCTCCCGCTTGACACCACCACCACCATCAATATCACTTGTTTCACTTGCTAGGTCACTCTCTACCAATTCACTAGCAACATCACATTCACTTTTTGTACTGTCAAGGTCTTCAAAATCACTTTCTGAAAATACCTCCATCACAGCCTCAAACTTTGTTGGTGTGAGTTTCACTCCATCATACTTCTTGTGTATAAACGCCCAAAGTAATGATAACCCGATTCCAATTATCTTTCGCTCAGAAAGTGGTATCTGGCAACTGAGACGGCCTAGTTATATTTCCTATATTGCACACCAGAAAGAGCATTATTTAGGTAGACAACACCAAAAAGCAATATATAAGCATTTCTACCGTGTATATTCTCGCATTACAGAAGAGGAAACCACGATATACAAAAGCTGAGGCTTAGCAGTACGAAAGAATGTGAAACACACAGCAACGAATTCAGAGTTATAATGCTGAGAAACTCCCATAATACTTATTTTACATCCTGAATCAACAATATTGAAGGAAAAATGTCTCATAACATAAATCACACAGATAATGCTACTGTCGAAATCATGAACACATCAACTCTGAAAAATAAACATCTAAAAATATATCATTATCCACATTTATACCTTCGTACACAATGATGCATTTGTCGTCATATGGGTGTGGCTGTGACTATACTCGTTCACGCTTTTGGCATCATTAAAGCATAAAAACTTTCGTCAGAGGAAAAGTTTTCGGCTGATCGGCATCATTTTTGAAGGTGTCATAGCTTCTCTGCTCATTGTCAAAAGTAATGAATTGGCAACTGTGGGTCCTGATACCAGCAAGACAGCGGACAGGTTATTCAGTACTAAAAGAGCTGTGAGTGGGGAAGGTATTGCGTGACTCTGTCTCTTTAAATTTCCACTCTTACTCCCGTCCTGGCCGTGCAACACATTTCACTATACCAGTAGTACTTGTGTATAGTGTCTGGGCACTGTTGTGATTAGATTTGGTGTTTGCAATAGGATATTTTGTGTAATCCTGGTTGTTATCAACCGTTGGCCCAACGAAGATAATGCTATTGTTTCTAATGAACTACACTGCCTTTACCCTGCACCAAATGTGAGTATTCAGCTATAATAATAGTGACAGTGAATCATATGAAGAACAGGGAGGCTTTAGGAAGGGAAGAGGTTGTGTAGATCAGATATTCATTCTTAGATCTTTAGTGGAAAAGTTTCTAGAGAAGGGAAAGAAGTTGTATGCGGCTTTCATGGATTTGGAGAAAGCATATGACAGGGTGGATAGACAAGGATTGTGGAAAGTGTTAAGAATATATGCAGTAGATGGGAAGTTGTTGAATGCTGTGAAGAGTATGTACGATGGTGCGAAGGCTGCAGTGCGTGTAGATGGTGAACTAAGTGAATTTTTCTCTTTGAAAATTGGTTTGAAACAGGGATGTGTCATGTCTCCATGGTTGTTCAATCTGTACATGGATGGCGTAATAAAAGAGGTACAAGGTAGGGTAGTGGATGTTGGAGTGGCCCTGGTGAGAGAGGATAGTGTTTGGAAACTCCCTGTACTGTTGTTTGCAGATGATACTGTGTTGTTGAGTGAAGACGAAGGGGAGCTGCAAGGCTTGGTAGATGAGTTTGAGAGTGTGTGTAAGAAACGGAATCTAAAGGTGAATGTAGGGAAGAGTAAAGTGATTGTCTTTGAGAGAGGTGAAGTCAGTGAATGTACAGCGAGGTTGGATGGTGAGGAATTGGAAAATGTGAGTACGTTTAAGTACTTTGGTAGTGTGATGAGTAAGGATGGAGGTTTGGAGGGTGAAGTGCTTGAAAGGGTACAGCAGGGAAGAAAGGTTGCTGGTTCTTTGAAAGCAGTGATAAGAAACGGGGATGTGAGCATGGAAGTGAAAAAGTTACTACATGACAGTATTGTGACACCAACTCTAACGTACGGAAGTGAAGCTTGGACATTGTTGGAAGGACACAAGTCAAGAGTGAGAGCAGTGGAAATGAGTTATTTAAGAGGAGCCTGTGGAGTCACGTGGAGAGACAGGCTGACGAATGAGGATATAAAGGAACGTTGTGGTGTTGATATGGATGTGATAGGAAGCATTATGAGGAACACACTGAGGTGGTTTGGCCATGTGGAGAGGATGGAGGGTGAAAGACTGACGAAGAGAGTGTATGTGAGTGAGGAGGGGGGAAGAGGGAGGGGGAGGCCGAGCATGAGATGGAAGGATGGGGTGGAGAGGTATATGAGAGAGGGGGGTGTGAGTTGGGAGCAGGGCAGTGAAATGGCGGGGGACAGGGCGACTTGAAGGCGATTTGTTTGTGGCCACCCCAAACGGGATTGAGGCGTCCGGCAATAGACAGATAGATAGAATCATATGAATATAGTGTGCATATCTATTGTACAAAGAATTAGTGAAATCCGTGCAGTAGCTTAGAGGAAGGCAGGAAACTGCCCTACAGTCATGACACGGCATGGGTGCACCATAGTTTTCTGCATTTTTCTTGAAAACTGAGGCCTAGGATCACCGTTGTGGACTCGAAAGCCAATTAAAGTCTGCATAGGAAGATAAAATTAAAACATGACAGTGGCAAGGAAAGTTTTTCACTAGAGCTCCCAGAATAAAAAAAAAAAAAAAAAAAAAAATCTGTGTCGGAAATGGGTTTTTCTTTTTCACTTATTACTCGAACACCATACCTTGTATCAAACTGGGATCTCCGGCATTCGAAAGCTAATAAAATTCTCTTTCCAATGATGGCATAACATATAGAGATTGAATAGTAAACATTGAACTTATGATGTTGGGAAGTGAAATGTATGCTCTCGAATTATTATTCACACGGCCCTAACGTATGTATAGCATGTATTTGTGTGTGTTTTTTGCTTATCGTGTAGAACAAACATCTACGAATAGGAATATGTGGGTTTTGTGGCAAAATAAATATGTTTGGGTGGTGAAATAAGCCGAGAATACACGTATTTGGAGTGCGCGGCAGTCAGGGGCAGGGAGAGGAGAAAAGCAGGCGCGTCATGTCCTACAAAACTTATTAACTTACCCGCAGGAGAAAGGGTTAATTCTCTATGTGGTCTGTTGTTTACGTGGCAAAACCCGTGAGTGCTGTAGCAAGATGGATTGTCAACACAATACTCATTTTGTCTATATATCGTGCTATTGCCTGTCAGTGCAAGGAGATTATTGCCCTTTATTTAGCAAATATTCCAGCAAGACAAATATCCTGGCAACTTAACATTGAGGAGGACAGTTAACGGATAGATAAGCAATATAGAGAGGTAGAACATAGAAAATTTGCCAAATGCAGCCCCTCCTAGCACAACACAAAACCAAGAACAACCCCTAACCACCTGTGATGCTGTCAAGAAGCAATATAATCTGCTGCTATTCAGTAAAACCTATCCAATTACTGGAGGATAATTGGTGACTTTATTCACACGATGACAATCCAACATGTAATAAAATACGTAGAGCAGTTTCATGAAAGAACTAAATAGGGAGAGGATGACAGTCAAAACCAAGAGTGCGACAATGAAGATAACTTCAGACAAAAAGGTTTGTAGAAAAAAGGAGGGGGGGGGGGTGACAAAAACCGGGATATCCACCCACTCCTCTAACATGACTAACGTGTCATAAGGCCTTCCGAGGAGCGTTACCCAAGGAAAAGCTTAGAAATCCACAAGATTGGTCTCAGAAGTAGTAAAATCCACCAGGCTGAGAGAAATTAAGGAAAACAATGCTAGAGAGGTCTTTAAAAGAAAATATTTAAAATTTTTACCAGTTACATTGCTTGTAACCTGCCCCATCGCGGCTGATTTTCCACCACTGCCCCTCCCCCCAATCCTGGCAGATTTTGAATGTTTTTTTTTTTTTTGCTCAAACCTCTGCTTTTGGTAAGAAACGATGGCAGATCACAGAGAAAGTGCTTACCTGAGACTATAAATGGTCAAAACAGGTGAGCCACCACGCTCCTGGTACCATATTCTGTAAATGCGCTCGGCTGCTGTCCCATTTTCTATGGTTGAGGTACGTATTGGAAATCACTCAGAATTAGTAGATATTTACTAATTTGGAGCAAAATAACATGTAGGACAAGCATATACTGGTTTTCACACAATAATAGAGGTGAAATAAGTATATATTGTTCCATTGAGTGAGCATAGCGAAATTGCCCAAATTGGTCACATATGATTCACTATGACTGTTTTTCAACATATATTTCATTTTCTCTACTTACATAATACTTTTCCACTAACATTATACCAGTTTCCACTTTATAGAGCTGTTCTCACATATTTACAGGACTTATGATTATTATTTATCACGAACAGTAATTAATTATTTTGAAACTGTAATTAATAAGCATATAGATAAACATCTTGAATACAACAATTTATTTAGTGATAGACAATATGGTTTTCTTCAGGAAAGATCCACCATTGACGTACTCAATCTCCTGACTCATACCATCCACCAATCAGTTGACCTACATGGTGAAACTCATGCAGTAGCCCTGGATATTTCTGAAGCTTTCGACAGAGTGTGGCACCGTTCCCTGTTGTCCAAACTCCCTTGCTATGGACTAAACTCTTTTGTTCCTTTGATTTCCTCATATCTCAGCAATAGAAAAATAAGAGTAAAAGTAGATGATGTATATTCCACTTTCCACTCAGTTAACGCCGATGTGCTGCAGGGATCAGTTCTGGCACCAACCCTGTTCCTCGTTCATATTAATGATCTCTTATCTGTCACCCACAATCCCATCCATTCATATGCAGATGACTCAACACTTCATAGTTCATTCACACTCAGACATCCATTTACAAAGTCCGATATCTCTTAGTCTCAACTCAATACAGCCATCTCTTTAAATCAAGACTTATCCATGATCAGTGAATGGGGACAAAATAACCTTATCTCATTTAATGCTAGTAAAACTAAATATATACAGTTTACTAATAGACAGGTATTGCCAGAATTGTATATTGCCTTCAATGCTACAAATATTCCCATTTCCAAAAGTATTGAAATTCTCGGCATCTCGCCTAACAATTTCCTCAGCTGGACCTCTCATGTTAGATCACTTGCTAAAACCGCCTCAAAGAAACTTGGATTATTGTATAGAGTCCGTAACCTCTTCACTGACGAGCAGTTAGTTATAATTTATAAGAGTCATCTGCACTCTCATACTGCTCACCCATGTGGAGTGGATGTGGAGAGGTTGCATTAAAACAAGTAGACAAAATTAAGAACAAAGCTGTTAAAATCATCAATAACCCTGCTATTCCTAATAAACTACCTCCCCTACAAGTAAGAAAGAATGTTGCCTTCCTTGCGCTATTTTACAGATATTTCTATAGCAAATGCTTAGACGAAGTTGCGTCCATGGTGTCGTCTCTCCATGCCTTCCCTCATGCTACATGGGCAGCTGGCAGCGCTCATGACTGGAATGTCACTCAGCCATACTGCAGAACTTCTGCCTATCAGAATTCTTTCATTCCCCGAACGTGCATCTCTCCGGAACTCGCTTCCCCAGAGTTGTTTCCATCCAAACTTCAACCTACTGCTGTTCAAGTCTAACTGTTACAGATATTTTATGAATAGAGGACACCAGTAATCTGGTGCATGGATTTGTTTGTTTTTTTATTCATTTGTTTTTCCTTCCTCTGTTCTGTTATTTAACCCGCGGCGTCCCGGGGACATACTTCCACGTCCTCACGTTATGTCACTGCTAATCCCGGGGACGTACTTCAACGTCCTGCAATTGCAAGGTTCATAATTTCCACAATTTTCAAAATTCGCGCGAGATTTTCGTTTCGCCCAGGTACCCAAGCCTCCCCTACCTGCCGCCAGGCGGGCAGCGTCCTAGACCCCGCGTGACCCGCGCTCGCCCTTGTCTCGGTCACCATCCTGCTAGCAGTGACCCAGGTCAGACATGGCGCGGAAAGGCCTCTCAGACGAGGAAATCGCATCCGTCCTGGAAGCCTTCACTGGAGACAGTGATTCTCCACTTGATGATGATGTGGTGGATCTCGATTACGTCCAGCCAGAGGAAGAAATAAGTAGCAGTGATGAGGAGGTCCCTTCGCCCCGAAAAACGCGGTATGTGACATACCGTAAGGCAAGGGAAGGCCAGCCTGCTCCCCAACCACGTGTACAGCTATCTCTCCATGCCGAATCTGATCAGGACGAGGATGAGGACGATGAGGATGACAGAGGCCTAGGACGTGATATCGCCGCGTGGTTGGGAAAAGAGAAAATATCACCACGAGGATCAGAAGGTGGGGCGAGACGACACATAAGGTATGGTCAAAGTACTTTGTCTGGGGAAGTGGCAAGTGGTGTGGTGGGATTGCTGGGAGAAAGGGAAAGTGTTGTGGCGCCAGCGCGGGGTGAAAGTGAGAGTGGTGTGGGGGTAGTGCGGGGTGAAGGGGCCAGTGGTGTGAGGGAGGCAGCACGAGCACGTGGTGCTCGTAGGCCTAGGGGAGAGGAGGTCGAGTCACTCCCCAGCACTTCTTTCGCCCCTGAATATTCCCAAACTTCCTCCCCACAGCCCCAGGATGTGGGGAAAGGAAAGAAAGGGAAGGGAAAGGGTAAAGGAAAAGGGAGAGGGAAGAGAAGTGCGAGTGATGAGTGGCGCCGCTCTCCACCTCCCCAACCTCCCTCACCACCCTCACCTCCCCACCCTGACAAAGGGGACGATGGTGACGTGGTTGGAGACGGTGTTGTCACGTGGAACTGGGAAGATGGGAGTAATTTTACTCCCATCATTCACCCTTTCACTGAGGAGTGGCGGTCAGGTTGCACGACTCCAGGTGTAAATGCAGGTTCGTCACAGTTGGATTTTTTTCAACTTGTTCTTTGGTGAGGCGTTTGTTGGGCGCATAGTAGAACAAACTAATATTTTTTTCACAATCCTAGCGCCGTGAAAGTGAACGTTTGGGAACCACGAGCAGGCATTCCTAACAGTATGACTATCCCGTGACTATTTCAGAGATGTTCCTATTTTTGGCCCTGGTTATCTTGATGGGTGTGGTGAGGAAAAACCAAATTCCTGCCTACTGGACAACTGACCCAATCATCCTCACACCTTTCTTTGGAAAGGTGATGGGTCGTAACCGATTTCAGTATATTCTCGGCCGCCTCCACTTTTTTGATGCAGATGATCCAGCCAATGCAAATAACACCGATAAAATGAGGAGAATTAGGCTGGTATTTGATCATTTACGGGAAATGTTCCGCTCCTCATTTTATCCCTACAGAGACCTCGTCATAGACGAGAGTCTTGTGTTGTGGAGAGGCAATATTTCCTTTAGGCAGTACATACCCAGCAAGAGACACCGTTTCGGGTTCAAGATCTTTGTTATGTGTGACTGTAAGACTGGTTATGTGCAAGACATAGTCTTGTACACGGGCGCACAGACAGATATAATAGAAGATCGGAGTATAGGACTCTCTGGGGCCGTGGTGAAGACAATGATAGAAGAGTACCTTCATCGTGGTCATGTGTTGTACCTGGACAACTGGTACACTAGCCCTCTTCTCGCTAGGTTCCTCCACCAACACGACACCGGAGTCTGTGGTACAGTCAAGAGAAACCGTCGCCATATGGTCAAGATAGGGAGGAAACTTGACAAGAACGAGGTGGTTTTCTTCCAGGCCAATAACATCCTTGCAACCCTGTGGAACCACAACAGGGAAGTTTGCCTCCTATCAACTGTTCACAGCCCCCTGATGCACCGCACAGACTCCGTGGATCACCGTAGCGAGAGGAGGAGCAACGTATGGAAACCAGAATCTGTACTTGCCAATAATCTGAACATGAGGCAAGTTGATCAGTCAGACTCGATGATTTCAAGTGTCGACTGTGCCAGGACCACGATGAAGTGGTACAAAAAACTCTTTTTCCACTTGCTCGACATCACAGTCCTGAACGCCCACTACCTGCACGCAATGACCACTGGAGTATCCGAGACCTTTGAGGGGTTTGTGAGGGAGCTGGCACGTGAAATAATCGCCAAGCATGCCCAGGACAGACCCACACACCGCACCTGCACCCCCCGGGCTGCTCAGACTCCCCTGCATCTTGCAGGACGCCACTACCCCAGCGCAATCCCTTCCGAACCAAACCGTCGTACACCCCAGCGTCGCTGCCATGTATGTAGGCACTCAACAGTCAGACCATCCACGCAGAGAAAAGACACAAGATACGAGTGTGTCGAGTGCAATGTTGCGTTGTGCCTTCAGCCTTGTTTCAGGGAGTATCATAATTTCCTACGCTACTGAAACTGTGTGGGAAGGCGAAATGACGCTCATGATAATGGTAAGGCCAGTCAGTAGGTGCTAAGTCAAATATAAAGTTGAAACGGGTGTTATTTTTTCAGAAAAGTAATGTATAAGATGAGAATTAGTGTAAGTGGAAAGAATAGTTATCAAAACTACACCCACTGTGTAAATCTGTTCAGTAAATATGTGATAGCAAGGAAATAAAGTGGAAACGGGTGTAATGTTAGCATGAATAAAACGTATAAGTTGAACATTACTGTAAGTTGTCATAATTGATGTCACGAGTACACCCACATTCTGGTCAGTAAGTATGTGATAGGAATTATATACAGTGGAAGATGTTGTAATGTTAGTAGTAAGGTATTTTATAAGTTGATTACTAGTGTAAGATGAAACAAATGATATCGCGATAACACTCCCTGTGTAAGTACGCGCAAATATAACGTTCAGTTCCATCGTAAGTTCAGAAATGATGTGATATCAATTATATCAAGTGTTTACATGTGCAATGTTAGTGGAGAAATATTATATAAGTACAAAAATAGGTTGTAAGTTGAAATAGTTGTCATAGCGACTTCACCGTGTGTGTTACTATGCGCTATTATTACGCTATATATTTACGTAAGGCCTGAAATAATCTCAAAACAGTTCTATAAAGTTGAAAAGTGTATAATAATGTTAGAAAAGTATTATGTAAGTAGAAAAAGCACAATACGAGTTGAAACAACAGTCACAGCGAGTTCACTCACTACGTAAATAAGCGGTAACATTACGCTAAATGTTATCAAAAGGCCTGTGAATACGTAAAAACAGTTCAATAAAATGTAAAATGGTATAATGTTATTGTAGAAGTATTATGTAAGTAAAAAAAATTATATTTATCATGATTTTAGAATGTTAGTGATTCATCGTGACCAAGTTGGCCGATTTTGCTCGTTTCGCACGATGGTACAATGCTTATTTGTGCTCTATTTTTGTATAAAATCCAATATACTCTTTTATCACATGTTTTTATGTTTGTAATAAATTCATTTCTACTTACTTTCATTGGTTTCCCAGACTTATAATACCATAGAAAACGTTTGAGGCTCAGACCGCCTAGGGAGAACACGGGGCCAGGTGAGACCAAGGCATACCTGGTTAAGCTAATTAGGGACCCCGGGGACCAATTTCTTTGCCACCGATCATTGTTTCTGACCAAAAGCGAAAGTTTAAGCAAAAAAAAAAAAAAGGGTCGAAAAATGGTCGGGATTTGGGGGTACCAGTGGTCGAAAAGTGGTTGGGACGGGGCGGGTTAAAAATTATACATTATATATATAATATATATATATATATATTTAAATATATATATATATATATATATATATATATATATATATATTAGCGATACTTTCGTTTTCGTGCTGTGGGAAGCGGAATCTAATGATGGCCAGCAAAACCAGAGTGATGATGTACATGATTTATTATTGGTGACGTTTCGGTTTTATAACACAAACCATCTTCAGACCTAAAACAGAAATAAAAACACACAAAAAATAGAAAATAAACCAATATATAATTTTCTCATCTTCCACAGAATAAAATAACAGGGAACAGAGCTGGTCATATGAAATAGAATTACAATACAACAATTTACCAGCTAAAAACAGAGCAGCTGTGTAGAGGAGTCGTGTGAGCCAAGGGATGGTCGTAGCTCTGCCGTTAGTAGAGACTCCGCTATAAGTCTAGTCAAGTCATCTCGTGCAGTGAACAAAATTCGAAAGTCCTGGTTATTTATAGGGTGACTTTCCGAATCTGAATGATTTTGAACTGCAGAAAATGATGGTTTCGAGATTGGGAGTCCTGTCCTATGAGACCTTCCCTGATGCTCGGCAATCCTGGTAGCTAGATGGCGCTTAGTTTGACCAATATAGGATGCATTACGGCAACCACACTGAAATCGATACACCACCGAGGACTGCAGGGCATCCGGGACACGGTCTTTAAACATGAAACACTGAGACAGGATTTGGGGAGATTTAAACACCACCCTCAACGATATCTGTGGATAAAAGTCGTGAATTAGTTTGATTATCCTGTTACGTAAAAAATTTGATTTAGTACCTAAATACTGTACTGAAAAATAAACTTTAGCTTTCTCAACCGTGTGAATTTTTTTCAAAGTATTGGTTCTTAATTTAGTTAGCTGTATTCCAATATACTTATCTACAAATTTAGTTGGGAATCCATTGTGGTACAGGGTTTTCCTCAGAAACTGCAGCTCATTATGTAGAGAAAAATATGAGGAGCATAAATTATAGGCCCTAGTCACCAGAGTTAGAATTAAATTACGTTTATATTGGAGGGGAACGTTTGAGTTAAATTTAGTAGTTAATCCTGTATATGTAGGTTTCCTGTATACTGACGTTGTAAAAGTTCCTTCTGTTCTCTCTATGCAAATATCTAAAAAGGGGAGTTTATTATTTTGCTCCGTTTCACAGGTAAACTGTATATTTTTATGTTTAGAATTTAAATAATCCAAAAACAAGGGCACATGAGACGGGGACCTAAAAATGGCAAACGTGTCATCCACGTAGCGTTTGAAATAAAGTGGCTTAAAAAGGGTGGGACAATCCTTTAAAAATATAGATTCGTGATAAGCTAAAAAGGCATTAGCAAGACTGGGTCCAAGAGGATTTCCCATAGCCACTCCGTCGACTTGTTTAAAGTAAGAACCATTAAAAGTAAAGTAACAGTCTTGCACTGACAATGAGAGCAGTCTATGAAATTGGTCTTTATTTAACCCTCCAATGTTGTTAGTTCACAAAGTATCACGGCAGATGATGCCCTGCAGTCCTCGGTGGTGTATCGATTTCAGTGTGGTTGCTGTAATGCATCCTATATTGGTCAAACTAAGCGCCATCTAGCTACCAGGATTGCCGAGCATCAGGGAAGGTCTCATAGGACAGGACTCCCAATCTCGAAACCATCATTTTCTGCAGTTCGAAATCATTCAGATTCGGAAAGTCACCCTATAAATACAAAGAACTTTCGAATTTTGTTCACTGCACGAGATGACTTGACTAGACTTATAGCGGAGTCTCTACTAACGGCAGAGCTACGACCATCCCTTGGCTCACACGACTCCTCTACACAGCTGCTCTGTTTTTAGCTGGTAAATTGTTGTATTGTAATTTTATTTCATATGACCTGCTCTGTTCCCTGTTATTTTATTCTGTGGAAGATGAGAAAATTATATATTGGTTTATTTTCTATTTTTTGTGTGTTTTTATTTCTGTTTTAGGTCTGAAGATGGTTTGTGTTATAAAACCGAAACGTCACCAATAATAAATCATGTACATAATCACTCTGGTTTTGCTGGCCATCATTATATATATATATATATATATATATATATATATATATATAATATATATATATTATATATATATTATATATATATATATATATATATATATATATATATATATATATATATATATATATATATATATATATATATATATATAAGCGCATATTTACATTGTGAGCTATCTCGCTATGACTGTTGCTTCATCTTATTCTTTATTTTTCAACTTATATAATACTTTTCGACTACCATTACACCCGTTTCCGCTTTATAGAACTGTTATCACATTTTACAGGCCTTGCGATTATATTTGGCATAATACTATTGCATATGTACAATGAAAGTCAAAACTATCTTCCCAGTTTCGCCCAAAGATAATTTACACATGGCGAAATACAATGAAAACCCAATCTCTACTACTGCGTGTTGCACATGGTTCAATTTTTCCACTATATGTTCGTCAAACTTTGGGAAGGTAGTTATGTCTTTGTACGTAGTGGGTGAACTTGCTGTGACTGTTGTTTCAACTTACAGTCTATTTTTCAACTTATATAATACTTTTCCACTAACATTACACCCGTTTCCACTTTATATAATTGTTATCACATATTTATAGGCCTTACTATTATACTGAGCGTCATATTATCGCAAATGTACAATGAATAATCTACACCAGTCCAAAGATAATCTACACCTGGCGAAATACAATGAAAACCTAATCTTTATTCCTACATGTTGCAAATGGTTCGATTTTTCCACTATATATTCTTCAAACTTTGAGAAGATAGCCGTATCTGTACACAGTGAATGAACTCGCTATGACTGTTGTTTCAACTTACATTCTGTTTTTTAACTTATATAATACTTTTCCACTAACATTACACCTGTTTCCACTTTATATAATTATCACATATTTACAGGCCTTACTATTATACTGAGCATCATGTTATCGCAAATGAACACAGTGAGTGAACTCGTTATGACTTGTTTCAACTTACACTCTATTTTTCAACATATATAATACTTTTCCACTAACATTACACCCGTTTCCACTTTATATAATTGTTATCACATACATGTCTTATTATTATACTGAGTCATATTATCACATATGTACAGGCCTTACTTTCAGTTAGCGTCATATTATCGGAAGCACACGCTGTATCAGTAATGTAACAAGGTGTGATATTCCTTGTCAGGGTGGGGAGGAGGAGAGCGCTGCCCTTCCCCACACGCATTTCTCTTCCCTTTCCCTTTTCCTTCACTTTTCCCTTCCCTTTCCTTCCTTTCCCCACATCACGGGGCTGTGGGGAGGAAGTGCGGGAATACTGCGGGGCAAAAGACATCCCAGAGAGCGGCTCCTCCTCGCCTGCCTGCTGCCCAAGTACATCACGTGCTCGCACTGCCTCCATCCCACCACCACTTTCCCTTTCACTGCTCACCCCCACCACACCACTTTCCCTTTCACCCCTCACTCCCTGCCACACCACTCGTGCCTTCCCCAGACAACACAGAAGGACCATACCTTATTTGCCTTCTTGCCACACCTTGCCTGCGTATATGTACCAAAAATCATGCGCAAAATTTGAAAAATGTGCAAATGGTGGACTTCGCAATAGCAAAACGTATGGAAACGTTGTTGGGTGTCACCGTGACAAAACGTGGGAATGTATCCGTACGTCGTTGGGATGCCTCGGGCTAAAGCCTTTAAATTTAGCAAGAAAATTGCTACATTGATAACACTGCTGGCATGAATTGTGACGACGAGTGAAAATGTGCCAGATGTCGCTTTTTACTTAATTATTGTTATTGGCCTAAAAAAAAAATAAACGTTCAACTTAACTAAAATTTTTGTACAATTAGTTTTTTTTACAACTTAAATAATGTTTGCAGGGAAGGGAAACATTGTTTCTGTCTCCTAACTCTCACTGAAGTGAACGTTGCGAGACCCAGGGAGTTTGTCCTCAACTTATTTCGTCAATCATGCATTCAAAATTTTCTCCTTTATACTCATTCCTTTCTTCTTTTTGAAGATGGATTTGCCCTTTCCTTTATCAATATAAATCATGGATAAGATTTATAGTGAAAATAAAGGCTGTAAGACAGAAAATGATGAAAAATCCATGGAAATCTGCAGGTAAACAGACAAGGCGTTAAGCAGGGTATGACCACGAACATTGATGGGAAGTTACTGAGGTTTTCTTTGGCGTTGGTTGCTGTGTGGCAGCCTGGGGCAGACACATGACTCACAGAGAAAATGGGAAGATATTGGCACTTGTTTTAAGTGATATCCCATGAAAATTGAAGAATATATGGAATTTTGGCAAATATTTTACTTCAATAACGAGAATATCATCATTGGCAGGGCCTACAGGAGTTTTTTGGATAACAAGAATATCGTTATCGATGTGCCAAAATGTTAAACTATGTGGTACCTTTAGCCATCAATGTATCCTATAATGTTACATTGTCTTAAGTGAAGATATCTTGACCTGTGTGTCTGTCGGTCAAATATTACACAATATTTTATTGAGTGGCCATCTTATTTTATGCAATTTTCTGTCTGATTTAATTGATATTAAGTTTGCAGTCTATTCCATTGTTTCCTTTATTTTTCTCTGTTTTTTGTACACCTCCATTCTAATATTCCTCTCACTCTTCACACTCTCCTCGGCACCAAAGACCATTTACCCGCCCTGTTTGCCTTCCTTGAGGCTTCAACGCATCATTAGACTAAGGTATTGGATATTCATTTTCCAATTCCTTATTGAATTAACTTTTTTCTTGCTATATTTATACAATTTATTTAGCTGTAAGGAGAGGTGCTCATAGTTGAGTGGTGGGGATATTGCCGTCATCTACCACTGATGGTGTATTTTTTAAAAATTAAGACTAACAATTGTTAACTTATACTCAGAGCTGGGCAGTAATTAAATAGGTTTGTATTTAGAAACGTATTTAAATATATTTGTGTATTTAGAACTGTGTTTATAAATACAGTGGTTTTCATGTATTTAAATATAGTATTTAAATACTTTAATGAGTATTTAAATACAGTGTATTTAAATCCTCAAAATATAAAAATGTAAATACTTTTTTACCAGTTAATTTAGCCATAAACCTGTTCAACTATCCGGCAACCCCGAACAGTGAATATGGTGTGAGTCATGAGTTCAGTTCCATCAGTCAGCTTTGTCAGGTCTGGTGTAATTAGCCTATGCCAGTTTGGCTTATTTTGGGAGATTGGCAAGATAATGTCTATTCCATATGCCAGGTACCGGCTGGCTATATTTCTGGTACATCTTCGGTGTGAATAACAAACTATATAATTTTCTGTTCTCTTAATTTTGACATTTTAAGCTTGCAAAAGTTTCTCTATTGCACCATCAGCAGACATAAAAGTATTGACATTTCTACATTATTCCAATTGGACGATCAACAGTTGGGGGAAACATCCTCTCATAAAAAGATTGTTCCTCAGCTATAACACTACATTACCATCTTTGGCACCGGTTGTGCGACTGTTCTCATTTGCCTGAATCACTCTGAATCCCAAATGAAATTCTCTTTCAGAGGAAACTTTTGAAAGATTGGTTTTGATCCACAGAACTCGTGAAATACAATAAAATAGAATTCATAAAATGCCTTATGTTTGTCTTATATTTACGATTATGTCTCATCTACTCATTAATTGTTAGTTATGTTACTCATTATGCAATGATATAATGAATATAATACTTCACTGGATGTATGTTGAAAGCTTTAAGTTCTTTTGTTTTTGTTTTGTTCTAAATGGGAAATATATAATCGGAAATTTTCCTTTCCCAAGTATTTTGTATTTTTAATCATGAATTACTGAATACGTTGTTTAAAATTTGTATGTATTTAAAATGTATTTATAAAAGTATTTAAATATAGTTGATGTATTTAGTAATTTATATTCATAAAATGTATTTAGTATTTAAATACATTGCTCCCATGTATTTAGTATTTAAATAATTTCAATGTATTTAGTGCCCCAGCTCTGCATGCACTGTATTACTTTGCTTGCTTGCGCGCGCGCGCCTTTGTGTGTGTGTGTGTGTGTGTGTGTGTGTGTGTGTGTGAGTTAATTGTATCTTTACAGGAACGAGTCAAGCTCGTACTTTCCCGTGTATTAAACCATTTTTGTCATACATGTCCTTAAATTTTTGAATAGTTTTGGCACACACTATTTCATGGGGTAGTGAATTCCACTGATCAATTGCCCTATTTGGGAAGTTGAATTTCCTTACGTCTTTATCGCTTCTCCTTTTATCTAGTTCTTTCTAGTGTCCTCTTGTTGATGCTTCCCCATACGTTATATATTCATTTATGTCTATTTTCTCTTTCCCTGAGATGCCTTCATATAGCATAATCATGTTTCTTCCTTCTCTCCTGTCGTGTTGGTAGATTCAGTTTTTCTAGTCTTTCTTCATTGTTTAGATCCCTTAAGCTTGGTACCCATCTTGTAGCAGTCCTTTGTATTTTTTCAATCTTATTTATGTATTTTTTGAGACATGCATTCTCCAGGGTTGGTCTGATGAATGATGTTATTACCTTTCTCAGCATGTCTTCATTTATTTATGTGAACGTTATTCTCATATTAGCAAGCAGTGTATACATGTTGCTTACCTTCTCACTGATGTGGTCAGCCGGGATAGTCTGTTCACTCCTAGGTCCTTCTCGCTTTCCGATGTGTTGGGTTGAACTTCCTGACTTATAATCCCAGTCTGGTGTTTTTTCACTTTTACCAAACTTTACCTGATACTTGTCCACATTAAATTCGATTTGCCATTTATTGCTCCATTCATTAAGTTTATTTAATTCTTCTTGTAGCTCTCTGCAAGAATCTGTGTTAGTAATTCTCCTTTGTATTTCTGCATCATCAGCAAATAAATTTAGATAGCTTTTATTTCAAGTGTTACTGGCTGTGTAATTTATGTATACTAAAAACGTAAATGGTGTTAGCACTGAGCTCGGTGGAACTCCACGAGTCACTTCTCTCTATGACAAGTAATTTCCCCTTAGTACTGTTCTCCATTCCTTTTTTTTTTTTTTTTTTCTTAAGAAAATCCTGCATCCAACAGTACGTGTTGCCTTGGATTCCACCTTGATGGGAGAGTTTCCATAAAAGTCATTGGTGCGGTACTCTGTCAAATGCCTTCAGGAAATCTAAATACATACTGTCCACTCATCCTTCTGTTTTCTGCAATGTTTCTGCAACACTATCATAGTAGCTTAATAGATTAGTAACACATGATTTTCCCTTCCTAAAACCGAACTGCCATTCTTTTATTATACAGTGTTTTTCTAGATGGTTTACCCAAACTTTTCTTATCAGCTTTTCTAGTATCTTACTAACAGCACTGGTCAGTGATACTGGTCGGTAGTTAAGTGAATTGTGTCTATTCCCTTTTTTGACAAGGGGAGCAATGTTTGCTTTCATCCAAATATCAGGTAGTTTACCTTGACGTAAGGATTTCTTGAATATTAAATACCCGGTACAGTATAAAGGTCTGCTTACCTATAATGCACATTCATGTAGCACCCAACCTGAAATCTCGTCAGGATCGTATGCTTTTCCTCTGTCCAGTTTGATTAACTCATCGTGTACTTCTTTTTCTGATATTTGTACCGTATATCTGATAATATGTGTGGGCATGCATGTTCTACATCATCTCTTTCAAAATTATTTTTTTCTGTGAAAACTGACTGGAAATTTTTATTAAGTGCTTCACAGATATCTTTCTCTTGTGTATAGATGATCCCTTCGTCCGTAATGGACTGTATATTACCTCTAATTTTGTTTTTGTTTGGAATGTAGCTGTAAAATAGCTTAGGTTGATCGCTAACTTTATAATGTCCTGTGTGTGTGTGTGTGTGTGAAACTAGGAATAACTGGTATCTGCATTTTCTTATGGACAGTGTACATTTTTGAAACACCATGATTTGTGAAATAAACTATAACTCCACATATTAAGGCCACAAGTGGCCTTTATTTAGCACCACAATATCGTCTGTCCAGGACCTGTTATGAATGTTGCCATGTGCCCTGGGATGTGAAGCTCTGTGTCCTTTTCAAGATACTGAAAGAAATACACCCTATGTTTTATGTTAAGTACTCTCTGTGGATGTGTAATGCTAACTAAATTATGTCCCTGCTTGGCCAGTCTTATCCCCACTCATTCAAATGTCATGTCCATGGCAACAAGAAATTTTTTGCACCGGTTCGCATGAAGCTCCGATTTGCCGATCTCAGTATATTTATTGCTTGATTTTTATCATTTTATATCAAAATATATTGCATAAAATTATTGATCTCTTATATCCTTGTGAATGATAATGTAATTTTTATGAAAGCTCTTAATGTACAGTGCGCTATAAACCGAGATGTGATTAGCCTGGTGCTGGTGGGTCACTGCACAAGTCACAACTCTGCCTCACCACGGCATAGCAGCACCACACCTCACTGGATCCTCATGACAAGCTATCATTGTGGGGAATGATAGTAGGCATGAGGGAAACTGGCATGTCACCTACCCAAATTGCTAGAAAACTTGGAATTATTCACGGTACGGTTTATCACTGGATATGTCAGTGGGAGGAAGAAGGTAACCTCAAAGATTAGCCATGACCTGGAATCACTCAGCAGACACCTACTGAGGTTGATCAGAGAATACGAGCCGTCATAAACAATAACTAGGCCTACCTCACAAATGCTGTGGTAGTAAGAAATCAACTGAATTTTCAAGTGTCGTCAAAGACTGTGAAAAGACGAATGCCACAAAGCCGAAGTCTACCGCCCGACATCGCCGACTTCGTCTTTGGTTAGCACAGATGCTTGTGAGCACTGGACCTAATTTCTGGTGGATGGTCATAGTCTCTGATGAGAAATATTTCTTGTTTACACTGCATGAGAGACTTCATTTCTGGAAAAGGAACACACAAAGTAACCAGTTATAAATGAATTTATTGATCTGTCAGCACATCTGCATGATAACAAATCTGTTCTGTCAGCATCACTGTTATTGGCCTGCTATGTCAGCCTTATCAGAGTAATTATTATCGACATGTTATGTCAGCAGGCAGTATTAACGAAATGCAGGCCAGCACATTCCCAGAATTATTGACAATTAACACTCACAGAATTATTGACCTGTAGTCACCTTATTCATAATACTAACCCGTTAATCAAGATTCACTGCATTACTGACCTGTAATGAACACATTCACAGCAGTATTTACTGTCTCAACATACACATTTGTTGCCCTTAATTATATATCAACAAATCTACTTCAATGTTGACCTGTTGGTGTAAATACATTCACCTATCAGTATACAAACTATCCATCTATAAATTCAAACACCTTATACCTGGAATGGGGGAGGAACAGAAATTCACCTCTATGTCACCCAGTTCGTTTTTATCAGGGCACCTTCCGTCCAACTCACACTACTATTATTCAAATACCTGCTCTCCAACCCTCCCTTTTTCCCAACTTCTCGCACATCCACTCCTCTCCCTCCTCACTCACATACTTTATCAGTCTCGTCTCTCCAATTTCGTCATGGATACTTTAACACTCCAGCGCATTCTGCATAAACACCACAACTCTCTCTCTCTCTCTTTCTCCACATTAATCATAGGATAAGGTAATGCCACCCTACCCATTCATGACTTATCTTTTCAGGGCAATGAAAGAACAATATTTCATGTCCCACAGGTATACCAGACCAAACATAAACGAAGACACGAGAAGTGGCCAGGTTACCTGAAACGTGTGGGGTTAAGTTGGATATATGATGTTGGACAGGTAACTAAGATAGAGGAATGATTCACCATGGACCAGTACTTGGAGATAGTGGAGGAAGTGATGCTACTCTGTGTGCAGGCTTATGAATTCCCTTTTCTTGGAGAGTACTTTTCATGCGGGACAACAGCCCAGTTCACACCGGAAGAACTGTAAAAAGGTGGTATGAGGAACAGTAGGACATACAACTACTTGACTGTCCCTGCAACAGTTGTGATCTCAACACCGCTGAAAAAAATCTTGGTAAATATCGTCAAAGTGTGGAAGCCAGCACTGGATTTAAGGGATTTAATCATCCCTGAACTAGGCAACTATGGCCAAATAGCCCCGCTAGGTAACAGGAGCGCCCTACCACTTCCGGCAACGGTGACCCGTGAGAGGCTCAAACTCGCAACCTCACGATTACGAGTCAGGCACTCTACCTCTGAGCCACCATGCCCCCCAGGCAGCACTGGAGAGAACATCACGGAAATTAATGAATCACATGGTGAACCAGTGGGAAGTGATGGGAAGGAAGCAACAGCTTTTGTACAGCCATCTTGACTCCTTTCCACAGTGGCTACAAAGCGTCATCCAGAACGAGGGTGGGTGGACATGGTACTAGGCAACATGTCGATGAATATTATTGTTCCCTATCAGGACCAGAGTTCCAGTGTCACTAAGAATACCTTCTTGCTTTCTACTGGGAAATGATAAATAGCAGGGAGAAAGATAGAGTTCCCTCAGTGAATGGCTTACCCAGTGTCTCTCATGCTTGCTGTCCTTTCCCTTAGATGTAGAAGATAGGCATGCTGGTGTGTGTCATCATCATCACCATCAGCCATTTGAGTATCCACTGCAGGACTGGCCTATCCTGACTGAAGTGGGGACAATACAGCCTATGTAATCTCTACCAAGTGGCTTAGGCTGTCTGGTAGAGATTGTATGTAGTGCAGTGTTTCTTAACCTGGGGTGCTAGCAACCCCAGGGGGTGCTGAAATGAATTTAGGGGGTGCTGGGAAATGATGCATCGGTGGCGGTAAAATGTCAGTGTTCCTAGCACTGGGTGACCAGTATTGAAGGGATATTTTTGACAAATCTATATATTTATTTTTTTATTTCTTAAACTTAAATCTAATTTTCAACTGTGCTAATGCATTTTAGCATGGTGATGAAAAGCACTAAATTTGTACGAACATTCCACACTTTCATAGGAAGTCTGCGTCACAAAGCTTTGTGGTAAACGTTCGGCACTTGTGCTGATGTCTGATGTGAGACGGTGAGACCGCGCCGCTCCTGGCAGTAGTTGTGTAGTAGCAGTGCAGCAGTACAGTACAGTCCCTGTATCTTTGAGTTACGCATTAATTTCAAGTTGCAGTAATACTGGTAAGAGCATTAGGAGGTATATTCTTCCTCATTCGCTCTTAACTCACATAACATCTCTCTCTCTCTCTCTCTCTCCAATGTTTCGCATCATTTTTTCATAAATGAATGGATTGATGATGCTGGTCCAAACCAGCACCAATTTAATGGGCCTGGAAAATGTTTGAGCCTACCCTGATTAAGACTCAGCTATTTTTATTAACCCGCAGTGTCCCGTCAACGTTTTTTAACGTCCACACGTTTTGTCACTGCCAATCCCGTCGACGTACATAAACGCAAAAAAATTGCAAGGTCCCTAATTTGCACAATTTTCAATTTTCGCGAGTGATTTTTGGTACATATACACGTGACACCTTCCTCTACAAGATGCCAGGCAGGGACAATGCCTTACCCAGCATGACCTCCTCCCCCCCCCTGCATGCCATTGTCTCAACAATTCACCTGTTATCAGTGACCTGGCCAGTATAGCCATGTCATGCCACGGTAAGAAATTCAGGGCCAGAGTGATTCCCCAATCAATGACAATGTGGAAGACAAACTTTACGTAGCATTAGAGGAAGAAACAGTTAGAAATGATGATCAGGTAATGTGGCAAAAACAGGTCAGGTATTAGTGAGTGAAACAATGCTTATAATGCCTAAATTACTGCTTGAAAACTAATAGACTTTCGTACTACATATAAATTCGTACCAAGTAAATAAATAAGTACCTTTATGAGTGGTGTGAAATAGTTATCCTCCCATAGAACTCATTGTCTTTGGTGCTAGCCTGATAGAAAACCCAGAAAGGTAAGGAGGTACTCCTACCTGTATCGAGTACTTTAAACCTCAGGTGAGCGATTTCTCTATGAATTTTTTTATGTTTCTCACCAAAGGTCAAAAAAAAAAAATTTCCTAAAATGGTCGAGATTGGGGGGAGTCACTGGTGGAAAAGTGGTCGGGATGGGGCGGGTTAAAGGTATCATTGCCTGACTATAAACTGCACACATATCATTACCTACACCCTCGAAGGTGTATTAAGAATGTGTTTGTCTGTGTCTGTTTCTCTGTTAACATCTCTCATAAGTAGTTGTTTCTTTTTTTTAAGTTATTATTATTATTTTTTTTTTTACGAGAACGTTACCAAAGGTCAAAACACCAATCGATTGAATTTTGAAGGTCAAAATAATTTTAATTGGTGCATTTTTGCTACCAGCCTCTTTGTTTTCTTCATAGGTTTGTGTGATTCTGCAATGCCGAAGACACGCAAATGGAGTGACGAATATGTCACGTATGGCTTCACTGCACTCCTGGACGATCGTGGAGGACCAGATCGGGCACAATGCATGACCTGCCATTTCATTATTTGCAACTCTAATTTGAAGCCTGCTAGACTCCGAGAACACCAGGTGAAACATCCAGCTGCAGAACATGAACAAACTCTTGAGGCTTTGCAGGCTAAGAGGGCTAGATATGACCAGAAAGGTACACTACCCCGACTTGGATTCAAACCGGTGCAGAAACTACTTCTACAAGCTTCCTATAAGGTGGCATACTAGTGCATCAGAGAGAAGGCTTCACATTTGGCTCCGGAAAACCTGATTAAGCCATGGTACTGGAAAAAGAGGCAGCCAAGAAGATGAAGGATGTGCACAGGGGTCATGTCACATGTGTTATACTGTGGTTGGAAAGTTCCAGAAACCTGTGTGTGAGTATGTGTGTATGTCACTAGGCTTTGTTCCACTGCTATCTCGCTGACACACTACCTACATCATCTCCTGACATTGCTACTTCCTATCTGTCGTCAACATTTCCTCAGTTAACTTGCAAGATCATTTCCCTTTCCCAGGCTCGCATGGAGCTGTCTATCTATTTATTTATCTATCTATCTATTATGATTTGTAATTATAATATGGACTCATAACATTGCTCGGCCACGCCGCTGAAGGTCCTCCGACAGCAATCATCATTGACATATGCTAATTTATTAGTACATAATATTGATTATTATATTGTATACATATAATATTCATAGTAAATTGCAATGATCCAGTAATATTACATTTTAAACAAGTTGTATACATATTTGAATAAATGCACTAAAGGAAACTATTTAACTGTAATACAGTATGTACTTGGGTTATTGTAGTGAAATGCATACATGCAAGAAAAAAAAATAGTTTAAATTAAGATTATGGTAAGAGTTATTAATATTTTATTTAAAGATAATGGTACTGGTATGCCATACTTCTATATCATGGGTCATTCTTCTTTGTATATATATATATATATATATATATATATATATATATATATAATTAATACTATATTCAAAATATGTACTATTGGCCACAGAAGTTTCGTTCCTCTCATTGTGGGCGATTTGATGAATGTGGCAACGTTGCATTCTCACCCTCTACACCCCCTCCCTCCACCCGTCTCCCCAGATAGATCTGAGGTTTATGAACCGCGTTGTGAAGCACCTGAACGTCCGAGTTTACTGCATGTTACTCGATATGATGGGCATGATATATTATGCCTGTTGCTAATGAAAATTTGCGAGTTTCATGACTGTATTCATTTTTGCAGGAGTTATTAGAATGTATAAATGTGTCATGCCATTTGTACCAAATCACAGTAGTACTACCAAATACTAAAGCATCTGGCGTTACTTCCGACATTCTTCCAGTGTTTTTAATGACTACACTCTTATAATCTGCTTAGGCCGACCAGTGCTACGAACAAGTTAAGGAAATGTTTTTTTTTTTTTCCTCATTATTCATTCATTTATGAATTCATTAATATCGAAAGAGTGAGAGCAACAAATTTAAAATAGAAATTAAGAATACACAAAAGTCTGTCAAAGTGATAAGCACAATAGAAACTGGCAACATCCAAGGGTGGACATACTAGATGAAGTAATATTGTAATAAAAATTAAAGAAGATTTCCCGACAGAACACTGACAACCAGATAATTAGATTGTGTCGATAATATAGGTGATATGGCAGCCCTATCACAATCTTGGGCTCAGCCATAAAATCCCTCTTTACGACAGTAAAATCGGTGTAATCTTTTACCTTTCTTCCATCTTGCGTTTCTCTGTAATATCAGTATCCACTAGAATAAGACCACTGATGAGGAGGGATCCAGTAATGAAGACATTATTTGAACGGATGTGTCACTCAGAACGCATGTATGAAAAATAAAGAAACGGCATCAGAAGTGTGAGTGTAAAAAAGCATAATAATACGGCGCCGTCTAACAGGGGTGGAGGATGAAAAGGCTCACATAGAATGATGAAAGGCAAATTAAAAGTGAACACTGATGAGTATGAAATACTCTACAGACAAAAGAAGAGACTGAGCGACGACAATAACATGTCGAAGGACAAGGATAGACGAGGAAAGGCAAGGTGGGAAGGCGAAGGATAGGAAGACTGAAACCAAGTATTTAAATGATATATGAGTAAGTATTTGTCGGTAGTAATAGTCATTCTATTTGTAATATATATTACTGTATGCAGTTTTACAAAAGGAAAGGCAAGGTGAGAAGGCGATGGATAGGGAGACGGAAACCAAGTATATAAATGATCTATGGGTAAGTATTTGTCCGTAGTAATAGTCATTATATTTGTAACATATATTACTGTATACAGTTTGACAAAAGGAAAGGCAAGGTGAGAAGGCGATGGATAGGAAGACGGAAACCAGGTATATAAAATAATGATATATTGGGAAGTATCATCAAGTAAGTAAGCATCATTAACTCTGAATTATTTCATCATATTTATATATTTTTCCGTAGTAGTATCATTATATCTATAACATATATTACTGTATACTGTTTAAAAAAAAAATACACACCATTAAGCATATATATATAAATAAATATATATATATATATATATATATATATATATATATATATACGATATATATATATATATATATATATATATATATATATATATAGAGAGAGAGAGAGAGAGAGAGAGAGAGGGGGGGGGAAGGAAGAATTCAAATTGTAAAGTGCGAATTCTCCGAACCATCTGTAAGGAAGGCGTTTATCCACCCTCTTCCTCCCCCTCCCCTCCCTCCAGGATTTACTCCTCAGAATCCGAGGTGTTCTGATATCTCATGGCACGGTTTTGTTCTCATAACCCGTTGCACCACCGCCAGGAAATGACAACCTTAAGCAATGGATCCACCTCAAGACAAGTTAGCAAAGCGAGGCCAAATTATTGGCATGAAGGAAGCAGGCCACACTGTAGCAGAGATAGCAGCACACCTCGGTTTATCTAAGCCAACTGTGCGACGGTGGATTCAAACATGGGAGGAATCTGCCTGTCTACTAGATCGCCCTAGGTGTGGAGCACCGAGAAAAACCACCTCTCAAGAGGACAGACAAATAATTAGCGAAGTTGAAAACGATCCTTTCACCAACGCAGTTGCTATCCAGGAAAGGCTGCATATGAATGTGTCTGCAGAAACTGTTAGGAGGCGACTTCACGAAACAGGACATCATCACCGAACTCCTGCAGTGAAAGGGCTACTTGACGATAGACATCGTGAGGCCAGGCTTCGCTTTGCTCACCAGCATGTTGACAAAGATTTATCATTCTGGGGCCGAGTTATCTTCTCAGATGAGAAGTCATTTTCTTCGTCAACCCATGGCCGACTTCACTGTTGGAGGGTAAACGGCACTAGGTATAACAGGCGCAACATCTACGAGGTGGCCAGAAGTGGCCATGTGACGGCCAATGTGTGGGGTTGGATACACCTCTATGGAATTGGAGAAATGGCAGAAATAGACGGGAGGTTCAATTCTGAAAAATACATAGAGATCCTTGAAGAGGTAATGCTGCCTAGTGTACGAAGTTTTCAATCAATCAATCATTTGCTGTGGCACCCTCGGGGATGCATAGGGCCTCGATGAACTCACACCACCACATCCTATCTTGTGCTAACTCCTCAAGATCTCCCCAACACTCATCTCCAGCTTCCCGTCTCATTGTCCTCACCCACGTCTCTTTTGGCCTTCCTCTACCTCTCCTACCAAGTGCCACCCACCCTGGTGTACCTCGTACTATTCCCTGTCTCCTGTACCCATGTCCTAGCCACTTCCATCGTGAGAACCTAACATATTCATCGACCGGCTCCACTCCCGTTATTTCTCTAATTCTACTATTTGGTATCCTTTCCCACCACTTAACTCCTAATATTCTTCTAAGTGCTTTGTTTTCAAACACCAAGAATTTATTTTCCATAGTCACTGTGCTGTACCAAGACTCGTGTCCATAAATTAAGATACTCCTAACCATTACCTTATAAAGTTTGATTTTTGTATGCACAGAAAAATTGTTATTATTCCAAATATTTTTAAGCATTCCCATTGCCTGATTAGCCTTCTTTAACCTTTCCTCGAATTCAAAGTTCAAAGAACCATCCTTGGCTAAATAAGTACCTAAATATTTAAACCTGTCAACTTGCTTTACAACCATACCTCCAATTACACATTCCTGCACATTTTCCATATTCATATTGATTATTTCAGTTTTTCCACAATTAATAACCAAACCCACCTTGCGACCTTCACTCACCAAACAGTCCAACACTCTCTGCATCTCTTCAGACCCATCACAAATCAAAACTATATCATCTGCATAATCTAAATCCAAAAGTTTCCTGTTCTCTCCCCAAAGTATACCTGCACCGGTTTCTGTTCCATCGCGTTTCATAATGTAATCAATGACCAATATAAATAGTAAAGGCGATAGAACACCACCTTGAATTACTCCGGACTTGACTTCAAACGAATCACTCAGACAACCATCAACCATCACTTTACAAAATGTGTCCTCATGCATGTTCATAATGACCCTCACAAACTCCTCTGGTATTCCATAATGTCTCATGATCTTCCCCATAGTCTCTCTCGAAACACTATCAAAAGCCTTTTCAAAATAAACAAAACAAAGACTTAACGGTACTCTCATTTCATTAACTTGCTGCATCAAATGCCTAACTATAAAGATCTGATCATTGCAACCACGTCCCTTTCTAAAACCAGCCTGTTCATCCCTCAGAATACCCTCAACCACCGGCTCCAACCTATTTAACAACACTCTACTGAAAACTTTCAAAGCTATCGGTGGCAAAGAGATTCCCCTCCAGTTACCACATTCACTCAGGTCTCCCTTCTTCGGAACTTTAACAATTACACCATTCTTCCAAACTGATGGTAGTAACCCCGTCACCCATATCTTATTGAATAGCTTGGTCAAGATCATTATTAATCTATTCCCCTCCACTTTAAACATTTCCGGAAATAAACCATCCTCCCCTGGTGCCTTATTATTCTTTAACTGTTTTACTGCTTTCTCCACTTCTGCAAGCCTCAACTCTCCTGTTTCTATATTTAAATCTTCCTGAGCAGACGGTATATCCTCTTCTGGTGGTATTGGTCTATTAAGAACTGTCTCAAAATGCTCTTTCCATCTATTTTTAATATCTCCATCTTTGGTCAATAAATTTCCTTCCCTGTCTCTAACTGGTATTTCCTTGCGTTTACCTGCATTACCACTCAGTTCTCTAATCGATTCATATGCTATTCTTTGACTCTGTCCATCATTTTTGTTTATTAAGATATCAGTCTCTGCAACCTTTTCATCCACACATCTTCTTTTATCTCTCCTAGCTAACCTTCTTACTTCTGAATTCAAACTCCAGTACGCAGCTCTTGCTAATTCAATCTCTCGTTCATCAACGCATTGCATCTCACTCCTCAATTTAGCCTCACCTCTCTTTTTTATCATATCCCACGTTTCCTCTGATATCCATTTCTTTCTCCTGAATCTATGTCTCCTTCCAATCGTACATTCAGCAGTCTCATGCAAAACTTTGCTCACATCCTCCCACATCTCATCTACACTTCTCTCTCCCTCTTCCAACGTTTCCAACACCAAAAACCTATTTCTGCATTCTAATCTGAAGTTTTGCCCTGCCTTATCCTGAGCAGATCATCTATATGCAGGTGTGTGTGTTTGTTGTTTATAATAAATATATATGCCATATACTAGTAGTCACTTTTACAATTAAACACTTTTTCATGATTAAAAAAAAAGTGCATCGGGGTCCTATTCATATGAACTGTCTCATTGTAATTTCAAGACCAGTTTGACGACCATTTGGGTATTTAATGGCTCTTACTAAATTCATTATACTAAACGATAGATGATTTTTTACTGGAATTAGTCTTAATCATTGCCTACAAGCAGTAGGAATGAACTTTACCGGTCACGTGTGAACACTGTAAGACAATCGTTAACCTGTCCCGTTTTCTCTCCATTCCTAGGATAATTCGCCCATCCACACAGCGAGAATTGTCAGATGCTGGTTTGAGGAGCAACGACATCTAGAGCTTCTGGAATGGCCTAGCAGGGGATGTGACCTCAACCCTATAGAAAATGTATGGGGAAGCATTGTTAATTCATGGGTGCCTGGCCAGGAGAGAACCTCCCGCCAATTACTGGATCACAGCAGGGCTGAGTGGGAGACATTCAGACGCAATGCACACATCATATATAATGATGTTTCATCTATGCCACAGCGATTGCAAGAGTAATAGAATGCGATGGCGGGTGGACTAAATATTAGATTTAATTTTGAACAGGTTGAAACTTTTATTGTAACCATGTTTGGTTACCTGACTGTATCAATATCATTTAAGTTTATTTATTTACCGGGTGGGAGAAGTTAAGGATTGTCCTGTGAATATATGAAATGAAATGCATGACCTTTTACACATGTATGAACGTGCGTAAATAACCAAAGGTATCGGGTCAAAATTGGAAACAATATATATATGTTTTCTTTTAAGGTTCTCCTTGCAGGGAAAATGTCACTTCATGTTGTAATAACTATAAAATAAACACTATGTATTACATATTTTTCCTTATTACATTGACATGTAGCTTAGTGACGATGATTCACTGGTTTTCATGCACGATGCGTGCCATATTATGTTAACTGTAATACATAACTGAATAATCTTCCATAATACAGTATATTTGGGAAAATAAAATGTTTATCTAAATTTGTTTCATAAACATAGTCATTTGTCATGAGCTGCCTCTGACTTAGTTACCGGATAATTTTATAGTTTCTCTCTATCATTGTTTCCCTCATTAATTTGTTTTTCTTCTTCCACCACTCCCCTTCTCTCTCTCTCTCTCTCTCTCTCTCTCTCTCTATATATATATATATATATATATATATATGCATAATGGTTACCTTTTTATAAAAACACAATCCAGTAATGTTATAGATACAATGATACTACTACGGAGAAATATGTAAATATGATGAAATAATTCAGAGTAAATGTTTACTAATTTGATTATATTTCCCTATATATAAATGAATATATATATATATATATATATATATATATATATATATATATATATATAATATATATATATAATTTCAGTCTGCCAATCCTTCCCCTTCTCACTTTCTTTCCTCGTTTATTTTTATCAAACCGTTTACAATAATATAGGTTATAGGTAGATACGCTGACTACTACTACGGACAAATATACAGATGCGAAGAAATAATGCAGAGTAAATGATGCTTAGTTAATTTTCATTATAGTTTACCCATATATCTTTTTAACTATATACAGTAATATGTTACAAATATTATGACCATTAGTACGGACAATATCCATTTATCTTTTATATACATGGCTTCAGTCTAACTATCCTTCGCCTTCTCACCTTGCCTTTCCTTTTGTCTAACTGTATACAGTAATATATGTTACAAATATAATGACTATTACTACGGACAAATACCCATAGATCATTTATATACTTGGTTTCCGTCTCCCTATCCATCGCCTTCTCACCTTGCCTTTCCTTTTGTAAAACTGCATACAGTAATATATATTACAAATAGAATGACTATTACTACCGACAAATACTTACTCATATATCATTTATATACTTGGTTTCAGTCTTCCTATCCTTCGCCTTCTCACCTTGCCTTTCCTCGTCTATCCTTGTCCTTCAACATGTTATTGTCGTCGCTCAGTCTCTTCTTTTGTCTGTAGAGTATTTCATACTCATCAGTGTTCACTTTTTATTTGGCTTTCATCATTCTATGTGAGCCTTTTCATCCTCCACCCCTGTTAGACGGCGCCGTATTATTATGCTTTTTTACAGTCACACTTCTGATGCTGTTTCTTTATTTTTCATACATGCGTTCTGAGTGACACATCCGTTCACATAATGTCTTCATTACTGGATCCCTCCTCATCAGTGGTCTTATTCTAGTGGATACTGGTATTACAGAGAAACGCAAGATGGAAGAAAGGTAAAAGATTACACCGATTTTACTGTCGTAAAGAGGGATTTTATGGCTGAGCCCTAGATTGTGATAGGGCTGCCATATCACCTATATTATCGACACAATCTAATTATCTGGTTGTCAATGTTCTGTCGGGTAATCTTCTTTAATTTTTATTACAATATTACTTCATCTAGTATGTCCACCCTTGGATGTTGCCAGTTTCTAATGTGCTTATCACTTTGACAGACTTTTGTGTATTCTTAATTTCTATTTTAAATCTGTTGCTCTCACTCTTTCGATATTAATGAATTCATAAATGAATGAATAGATGAAAAAAAAAAAAATTCCTTAACTTGTTCGTAGCACTGGTCGGCCTAAGCAGATTATAAGAGTGTAGTCATTAAAAACACTGGAAGAATGTCGGAAGTAACGCCAGATGCTTTAGTATTTGGTAGTACTACTGTGATTTGGTACAAATGGCATGACACATTTATACATTCTAATAACTCCTGCAAAAATGAATACAGTCATGAAACACGCAAATTTTCATTAGCAACAGGCATAATATATCATGCCCATCATATCGAGTAACATGCAGTAAACTCGGACGTTCAGGTGCTTCACAACGCGGTTCATAAACCTCAGAAGCTATCTGGGGAGACGGGTGGAGGGAAGGGATGTAGAGGGGGAGAATGCAACGTTGCCACATTCATCAAATCGCCCACAATGAGAGGAACGAAACTTCTGTGGCCAATAGTACACTTCATTCAGGGGGGTTAACTTGGATGTTAACTCTCCCCCCACTAAATACTGACTCCAAATTTGCAATTCTTGCATGCATTGTGTGCTTTGCGAACAGCAGTACTACAAATACAATGCAGAAGTTTATAAAGACAGTAGGTGCTGGGCTATACACATATTATGGGTTGAACATACTCAAACTCAAATCTTCCCAGGGCTTCATTGTTTCATTGATCAGCTGCATAGTTTCAAATTTAGGTGAAGTCAACTTAATACTTGTGCTCATGTTTAAGTCCATATCAGGCAGTGGGTGGAAATGTTTGTGTGTATGTCTGAGGATGGCATAGTGATTGATGGTGGATAAAGTGGACATGGCTGGTGTAAATACCGCACAGTAGTCTGGTGCTATGTATAATCCCGAGGCTGAAGTACGAGATGGTGGTATATCTGGACAGACTATGTAAACTGATGTGTTATGAGTGAAATAAAAAAAAAACTGTGAGTGTCCGATGCGTTGATGGTGTACAAGTTTATCTGGAGCAAAAGTGAAGTTGCAATGATTATGAATATTGTCATTTCTGATGATAGCCATTCCACAAAGGACTGTATCAGTAGGCTGAAACGTGAAAATGTACGCAGGACAAAGATGAACAGCATGTAAGGATGTGCGGCACTTTCGTTCAATCGTTGATTCACTTTCGAAAGTGACAGTGTCCCGTCTCTTGGAGACCATGATGAGTTCGGTGTCTGTGTTGATGTTGATGATGACCAAAGTGTTGTTATTTTTATAGGGGAAGGGGTGTATTTGGTATACTGTGAACAGGTCTTCAGTTATGAATGGTACATGAACTACTACTGATGTTGGTGTTAGTGTTGCTTCTAAATATGGATAATATTGCATGAATTCCCTACTGCGGAGCAAAGGCTTCAATTTATGTATATGTATGCCTTCACTAATTATCTGACGTAGCTCATGAACTGGGAGTAAGTCAATTGTGATCTTGCCATCACCAGCATTCGAAATTCCTTGCATAAGTGCCCTGAAACGATCTCTAGTGTTCTCTAATTGTAGTAGAATCGTGTCAATATGTTCTGTGATGATGGAGAAGTGTTGGAAAAGTGTAATGTTTCCTTCCATTTCATTTATTTTATCTACACTTTCGAGAGCTATGTTTTCTGCCTTTTTCAGATTGTTCACAATTGTCTTCATTGCTGAGTTCTGTCCTGTGATGAATTTATCTTGATATGTTAGTATCTGAGCTATTTTATTAAATTCGTTGTTTATTTCTTTAAGGTCATCCTCTGTAGCCAATCCAAAGATGTTCCCAAGAACTGTGCCACCCAGCTCGAACAAAGCGCGCTTTTGGCGAGTACGTGTGATGTTGTTCCTGTCACTCAGTACCTCCGTTCCATAAGATGGGAGATCTTGGATCATGATGAGCATAGTTGACTTTGCCTGTTCTAGTTTCCATTTCGCTAACTTCACTATTTCATTCACTTCCTTTGTGTTATGTGCTTGTGAAACATAGCTTCCTATCATGAAGTCCAGAGTTCGCATAGGCTTCGCAAGATTGTCTAGATAAGTAGGTAATTCATACAAGTAAACTAGACTTATTTCAGTACTCATGACGTCCTTAACGATTGTAGTCGTGGCTGTTGGAGCTATGAGGCATCCTTGTCGTACTATGTGTTGGGGGTCTAAGTGCGCATATCCTCTTGCTATGTAGAGGAGAATCCATGGCATAAGTTCCTTCATCGTAACCTACCGGAAAAAAATCCATTAATTTCCTAATATGGTCATGCTGTGGTCGATGATAGTGATGATGTGCATTACGGTTGATTGTTATTTCATTTATAGAAGGAGTTTAAATCGATATTTAATTCTCGTAAATGATGTACTGTAGATTTTATTCGAACAGTTGCACCTATGTTCGATTGTTTGGTATATGACCTTAATTTCTTTTTGTAATCATTGTTGTTTTCTTGCTTGGTTTCTTGAGGTACGTTCACCTGTTCGGTTGTATCCGATGTTGAATAATTATTGGATAATTCCCTTGAAACTCGTTTTAAATGGTCAATATGAACTTGTTTCTCTTCGCCACTTGACAGTGACTTAATTAAAACTTTGCTCTTATGTTAATTACTCTGTATGGGCCCTCAAATTTTAGGGATAATTTATTGTCTCTCGTATGAATGATACCTTAAGCAATGTCTCCTAAGCTGATAGGTGAATCTCTTGCCTTCTTGTTAAATGCCTCCGTCATTTCTTCCTTGGACATCGTTAATTATCTTTTGACTCTTTTGTGTATGTCCTGGAAGTCACGTAAACGGAGTTTAGAGTAATAATCGTAATTGTATATGGGCAGACTGTCACCTTCTAGGAGCTCATACGGTAGTTTTTTATCTGTCCCATATATAATGAAATATGGTGTGTCACCTATGGATTTATTTATAGATCCATTAATTGAGGCTTCTACTCTGGGAATCCAATCATCCCAGCTTGCATAATTTTCACTGAGAATGTGTCGTAGCACATCTAATACTTTTTTGTTTTGTCTCTCTACCAACCCATTCGATGCTGGGTGATAGGCTAAAACGTTAACCTTTTTGATGTATTGTTTACATATTTCTTGTAAGATCTCAGAATTAAATTCTCCTCCATTATCACTTATTAGTACCTTTGGGATAGTAAAGCGACATATTACATTATCTGTTATTGCCTTTGCTACTGTCTCTGCTGTCTTATCTTTAATTGGAGCTAAAATGACAACGGGAAAAATGATCCATTGCTACGAATAAGTATAGGTTATTATTGTATGATAATGGCATCTTGAGTAAATCAACAGCGACAACGTCCCATGATTGATGTGGTACAGGGTAATTACCCATCGGTGCAGGTGTGATTGGGTATCCTTTGTGTTTCGCACATGATTCGGATCTGTTTATATGATTGTTTATATCTTTTCGTAATGAAGGCCAGTAATATAACAGCTGGGCTTGTTTGAATGTCTTATCCTTTCCAGGATGTCCTGCATGTGGGCTATCGTGTATCATTCGTAATACTTGGGGTATTATGTCATTAGGTACTACCAACTGGTTAGTATTTCTTTGGCGTTTTAGTTGTTTAGAGTTAATCTTGTATAATGTATTATTGACCATTGTGAATTGTTCGAGTGGGACATGCCGTTTGGGTAATTGTATGCCATCTCCACTTTCTAACTTGTATATAACTTTAGACCATATTGGGTCAAGTCTTTGTGCCTTTGCGATATCATCGTGGTTTGGGATATTTCCTTTGAGATCTAATGCCGCGACCTGAATTGTGTTCGGGTTCCTAGATAATGCGTCAGCTACTATGTTCATTTTACCTTGTATATAATGAATTTGTACATTATAGTTTTCAACTGTACATTTCCATCTTGCTCTCCTCCCAGAAAGGAGTTTTTCTTTAAACATACCTACTAGTGGTTTATGGTCGGTAAATAAATGGATTTCGTAACCATATACCAAATCTCGAAACTTTTGTAATGCAAAAACCACTGCAAGTGCTTCTAAGTCTGTAGTGCAATAATTTTTCTCTGCACCTCTTGTTTGTCTGCTGGCAAATACAATTGGTTGATTTTTTCCTCTTTTATCTTCCTGCATCAGTACAGCCCCTAATCCTTTAACTGATGCGTCTGTACAAATAAGAAATGATTTTGTGTAATCTGGATATGCTAAACAAGGTGCATTTGTTAGTTTAATTTGTAGATTGTTAAATGCCCTTTTTTGTTCTTCTTCCCATTGGAATATAGCATCTTTTTTGAGTAGATGGAATAGAGGAAAGGCTATATGAGAGAATTGTGGTACGAATGACCTATAGTACCCAGCTAGACCTAAAAATTGTCTAACTTCGTCAGTCGTAGTGGGTTCAGGAAAATCTCTCACTGCCTGTATTTTGTCATCAATGGTGTGAATACCATTAGAACTTAATTTGTGGCCTAAGAAATTTATTCCCTTAAAGCAAAATTTGCATTTAGAAAGCTTAATTTTTAAACCAGCATCACTAAGCTTTTGTAAGAGTAAGTCTAATTTCCTGAGATGATCCATAATATTCTTCGTTGCGATTATAATATCGTCAAAATAAACAAATATTCCTTGTCCTAATATTCCGGACAATACGTAATTCATAAGACGCAGGAATGTGCCTGGGGCTGTCCTCAGTCCCATTGGCATTCTTGTATATTGGTAATGGCCTCTGTTTGTGGAAAAGGCAGTGTATTTACGTGACTCCTCCGAAACCGGTATCTGATAATAGCCGTTTAGGATATCAATGGTTGAGAATATGCTATTCTCAGGTCGAATATTCTGTAAAACGTCGCTTAGCAATGGCATGGGAAATCGGTCTGGGATTGTGTGATTATTTAGTTTATGGTAATCTACTACCGCACGCATTTCTCCATTTCGTTTGGGCACGAAGAATAACGGGGCATTCCACGGGGAGACTGAAGGCTCAGTAACTCCAAGTTTTAACATTTCATCGACATACTGATTTGCAAGTGTACGTTGGGAGTGTAGGATGCGATAAGCTGGTACGAAAATTGGTGGTGTTTCTGGGTGCACATTAATCATGTGATTAATCAGGTTAGTACACCCTAATTGTTCTCCGGGTAATGCTACGGTGTCCCTGTGTGTTTCCAGCAGGATTAACAAATCATTTTCTTCATCAAATTCACCTGAGTGAATTAAATTCTCTTTTATGTTTTCTCTGTCCGTAGATTTTATCTCACTTGTCAGTCCAGCTATAACTATTTCCTTCACAGGGGCCGGACATTTTTCAGTATTAACTATGCAAGTCCCCTTTTTCAACTGAACTTCCCCATTCATGTGATTAATTATGAATACCTGAGTTTGCCCTTCGTCGTTCATCTGACATAATGCGTTTTCTACTGACAATCCCTATACTTTACGTAATTCTTCTAAGACAAGAACAGTATTATTCCGTAATTTGCACTTTATGGTAACTTTCATGTAGGAATTAGGTGGTATAACTAAATCATTGGTGAGATGGGCTGGAAAAACTGATAAATCAATACTGTTATCTGGGTCACTAATTCTGGAGGATGGGGCTGGTGGTGGGAGTGGATCTATACACTCATCTGTTTGTGTATGTTTGTTTAAGCCTTTAATATTACCAATTCATTTTGGTTCTCTTTTACTACTCGGTGAGGGCTCTGGTGGTATTTCCTCTATGAATTCATTGTCAAAGTCTATTCCATTCATTTGTGGGAGTATAGTTATGTTCTCTGCTCTCATGGATCTTAAGCCCAGTAACATATGAGCTTTAATTGCTAAGTTTTCAACGATATAGAAAAATGCAGAGAATGGTCTTGTAGTCTCTGTGAAACTGATATTTAATCTTATCAAACCATTCACTGTAATTTGTTTTCCATCTATATATAAATCTAAATCAGCTTCATCCAGAAAAGTTACTTTCTTCTTATTTTTAAGAATTCTATTTATTTCTTCATGTGTTATTAAATTCACTGGAAAGCCTGTGTCTAAAAATAAGGAAACGTTTTGATCCTCACATACAGCTGGTATCAAGATACACTCATTTCCCAACATGCCTCCTATGTGAATTTTAGACTTGTTTTTCTTTACATTTGTTCGTTTTTTGTCATGACTTGGTCTTGCCCCGATTTGAACATAGACACAATTTTTTCGGCTGTTTTGCAGTCATTGGTCCAGTGCCCTTGGCATCTATGATGCGTACAGTAAGGACCAAATCCTTGTGTCTTTTGTCAATCCTCTTTTGCTTTGATAAAGCATTCATACCTTGTGTGTCCTGGTTTTGCACAATAATGACATAGAATGGACCTATCCCTTGACTGTGACCTACGAGGTGACTTCCCATAAGTAGTGTTGTTTATGGCGCGAGACCTGCTCGGGCTGTGCGAAAACTTATGAAACTGCCTGTAGCCTGGTGTTTGTGATCGAGCCCTCGTCACGTTTGGATGTTTGCTCTGCCTGCTTTCGGGTCGCGATCGATTTTGTTCTCTGTTTGGGGTCGGTGTAGATGTTTTCACAGCTGATACTGTCTCAGGTACTCTCATTCTACTAGAATGTGCGGGTGTGTCGACCATACCTGCTTTACTGCACTGCATCTCTACCTCGTTCATTAAGTCTAGTAAGCACATGCCTGGGGTGTATGCGATCGTCTTGGCGATCTTAAGGGTCCTATCAGGTAATTTACACAAGGCAGCTACATAACCAATGATGTCCACGACGAGGTCTGGGGACATCTTTCCATCATTTGTTATCCAGTTTGAGTTTTCCAAAGTAACTAACAATGTTCTTTTGATTGTGGAGACATCAGTAGTTATTTCACTGAGCACATGGTTTGTAGTGTGCTCCCTTACAAGATCTACAATCTTATGTAATTCTGGAATTATACCTGGCAAGAAGTTCATCTATCTCTCTATAGCCCGACGACCTAATCCCGCAAAGGATGGCTGCAGACAAAACGCCTCCAAGTCGCTCTGTCACCCACCATTTGACTACCCTCCCCCCAACTCACCCCCCCTCCCTCATATACCTCTCAATTCCATCCCTCCACCTCATCCTCGGTCTACCTCTCCCTCTCCCTCCCTCCACCTCACTTACATACACCCTCTTAGTCAGTCTTTCATTCTCCATTCTCTTCACATGTCCAAACCACCTCAGTGTATTTCTCCTAATCTTCTCAACCACATCCACATCCACCCCACAGTGTTCATACCTCCAGAAAATTTCTTCAAAAATTCAGTTTTAAATTCATCATATGTCCTAGCTTTAAGGAGCTTGTCTGGTCTCAATAAATTGCTTGCTGGACATCTTTCCTGGCTTATGCAAGATGAAAAAATGACAATTTTCTCTTGTTCTTCTAGTATGTGGCGCTTGATGAACATCAATGCGATCATTTACTGTGCCAGAGAATTTTGGGGCAGTTTTATCTTCATGGTACACGTACACATGGGGTGGGGTTGTTAGATCTGCGGTATTTGTTTCGTGATTCATTTTCACTTTTTGCTCTGTTAATTTAACTTGGACTTGTTTATCGTTGTGTGAGGGAATGGTGGAATATATTCGGCTGGAACGGTGAACCCTGTTAAGTGTATTGGCATTCGTGTGCAAGTCAGCGACAAAGTCCTCACTTGCTACGTCAGAGGGGGTTTCCCACTCACCATCTGGAACTGACGTATTTGTTTCTTGGTCTTTAATTTGTAGTGAGGTTTGTACAAGGGGTGTGTTGCCTTGTTGCTTTCCTAATTGTGAATCTGTTGTTGTGGCTAATTGTGTGTCATCTAGTATTAACGTAGGTGGTGGCGAAAATATCCCTGTCATTAGGATATGGTGTTATGAAATATGCCTTTTGTTTATTTATGTCCTAACTAAATAGATAAATAAATGAGTTGAAATAAATGTGGCGGGGGGGACACAACCTGGCCGCATTATGGGGTGGTACTACTACTCTGCGGCCAGGTTGTGTTAGGAAGAATACTGCCACCGTATTCCCTGCGTGTCGTAAAAGGCGACTAAAAGGGGCGGGGTGAGGGGACTAGGGACCCCCTCCTCTGTTTTTTAGTTCCTAAAAAGAGACAGGCCAGAGAAAGGGATGGGGGATGGAGTTATCCCCGTACCCTGAAGATTGGGTCTATGAATGTGCGTGGATGTAGTACGATTGAGGCTAAAAGGGAGGAGATTGGGAGAATGTTTGTGAGAAGAAAGTTGGATGTGTTAGCTTTGAGTGAAACGAAGATGAAAGGGAAGGGGGAATCTATGTTTGGAAGTGTGAATGGAAGATTGTCAGGTGTTGATAGAGGAAGGGCAAGAGAAGGTGTGGCCTTGTTAGTGAGTCCGGAAGTACAGCAGTGTGTGATTGAATGGAAGGAGGTGTCATCGAGACTGATGTGGGTGAAAGCGAAATTTGAACGTGAGTTGTGGGTGTTTGTGAGTGCATATGGGCCTGGTAGTGAAAGGGATGAACAAGAGAGGGAGTCTTTCTGGAATGATGTTGATGAGTGTCTGCAGAGTTTTGGAGCGAATGTGAATGTGGTAATGATGGGAGATCTGAATGCTAGAGTGGGAAATGTAGCAGTTGAAGGCGTAGTTGGTATGCATGGTGTGCCTGGAAGAAATGAAAATGGGGAACGAATGATAGCGATGTGTGTTGAGCGAGAGATGGTGATTGGGAATACGCTGTTTGAGAAGAAAGATATTTATAAGTATACATGGGTGAGACAGGAGGGTGGAAGGGTTGTTGATAGAGCTTTGATGGACTATGTGGTTGTGTCTAGGAATGTAATAGGAAGATTGTTGGATGTGAGAGTTCTAAGAGGGGAGGGTGGAGGTATGTCTGACCACTACCTGGTGGAGGGAAAGTTAAGAGTAGGTAAGAGATGGGTGAGAGCTAGGAGGGTTAGGTGTGGCAGGGAGGTTTTGAAAGTGAGTCAGTTGGATAAAAGAGAGAAAAAGATAGAGTATCAGGAGAAATTGAAAGATGAGTGGAGCGCAGTGAAAGATCGGGAAAATGGCAGCGTGGAGGAGGAATGGCAGTTGTTTAAGAGTGCTGTGGTGGGGCATGCAGAAGAGGTGTGTGGTGTGAGACGTGTGGGTGGTGGTGTAAGAAAAGGAAGTGAATGGTGGTGCGAGGAAGTAAGTATGGCTGTGGCCGAGAAGAGACGTGCATATGAAGTGTGGCTGCAGAGGAAGGATGAGATGTCATATGAAAGGTATAAGGAAAAGAGGAATAGAGCGAGAAGGGCTGTGCGTGATGCTAAAGTGACAGCAGATGAGAGGTGGGGTAGGTGGCTGACAGAGAATTTTCAACAGAGTAAGAAAATGTTTTGGAAGGAGGTGAAAAGGGTGCGAAAGGGAGAGTCTGGGAAGGAAGAACGAGTAAAAGCAGAGGATGGAAGGATGTTAATTGAGATGGATGCAGTAAGGAAGAGATGGGCAGAGTATTTTGAAAGATTATTAAATGTAGAGGAGGAAAGGGTGGCTGAGATTGTGGCGGATGGAAGGGTGCAAGGAATAAATGTGTTGGGAGAGTTGAATGATTCTTTGATCACGAAGGAGGAAGTGGAGAAGGCAGTAAAGGAGATGAAAACAGGGAAAGCTGCAGGTATGGATGGGTGTGCTGTGGAATACCTGAAGGGTGGTGGAGTGACTATTGTTGACTGGTTAGTAAGATTGTTGAATGTGTGCTTTGAGAAAGGTATGGTGCCAATTGACTGGGCAAGTGCTTGTGTGGTCCCGTTGTATAAAGGCAAAGGGTGATAAGTATGAATGTACTAGCTTTAGGGGTATAAGTCTGTTGAGTGTTGTAGGTAAGGTGTATGGTAGAGTGTTAATTATGAGAGTTAGAGAGGGTACAGAGGGAGTGATTAGTGATGAGCAGTGTGGCTTTAGGAGAGGGAGGGGATGCGTTGATCAGGTGTTTGCTGTGAGACAAGTGTGTGAAAAAGTATTTAGCGAAAGGCAAGGATGTGTTTTGGGCATTTATGGATTTAGAGAAAGCGTATGATAGAATTGATAGGGAGGCTTTGTGGACTGTTTTAAGATTGTATGGACTTGATGGTAGGTTACTAAAAGGGGTGAAAAGTTTTTATGTAAATAGTAGAGCATGTGTAAGAGTGGGAAATGCTGTGAGTGATTGGTTTCCCATGAGAGTGGGGCTGCGACAGGGATGTGTGATGTCCCCTTGGTTGTTTAATATTTACATGGATGGTGTTGTAAGGGAGGTGAATGCAAGAGTTTTAGGTGGTCTGAGTCTGGTAAATGTTGATGGTGGAGATTGGAATCTGAGGCAGCTGCTGTTTGCAGATGATACTGCACTGGTGACTGATTCAGAGGAGAGATTGAGACAGTTGGTAGAGGAGTTTGGAAGGGTGTGTGAAAGGAGGAATTTGAAAGTAAATGAGAATAAGAGTAAAGTGATGAAGTGTACGAGGTTGATAGATGGTAGGGGGGATAAATATAGTTTTGAATGGTGAGTTGCTTGAGGAGGTAGATTGTTTTAAATATCTAGGGTCACATGTTGCTGTGGATGGAAGAATAGATGCAGAAGTGAAGTTTAGAATAAATGAAGTAGGAAAGGTGCTGGGAGGAATGAAAAAAGTGTTTAAATGTCGTTCGCTTAGAATGGATGTAAAGAGAAGGCTGTATGAGGGTGTTGTGGTACCGACTGCATTATATGGGGCTGAAACATGGAATATGGGTGTAGCAGAGAGGAAAAGTTTGAATGTAATGGAGATGAGGTGTCTGAGGAGTATGTGTGGAGTGACGCGTATGGATCGGGTGCGAAATGATGAAGTGCGAAGGAGAACTGGAGTTGTTCAGGAGATGGCTGGTAGAGTTGAGCAGAGGGTGTTGCGATGGTTTGGGCATATGGAGAGAATGGATAATGAGTGATTGGTGAAAAAGATAACTAGATCTGATGTGAGAGGTGTAAGGCTGAGAGGAAGACCACGAATAGGATGGATGGATAGTGTGAAGAGAGCGCTGGATGCGAGAGGGATGTCTGTCGAGCAAGGAAGAGTGGCTGTGCGTGACAGAAATAAATGGAGAGAAATTGTGAATAAATAAGTGATGACGCAGCCCTGAGGGGATATTCTCCCGCATTTGGTCTGATCAGCTAGTCAGGTCAGGTGCGGGTAAGGGGATGGGTATGTTATGATGTGGCAGGGGTAAACCAGCTCTGCTGTCGGGCCCTGCTGCGGATGTCACTGATTGCATTGCGCAGTTGACCCTTGTGCGGTGTGGTGCGGTGAGAATCTGTCCGTTCTCCCCTTTGGGGCTAAGATGTGAATGAATGTGTTTAAATGGATGAGTAAATGGAGAGTGTGTCGTCCTGTCTCGGCTACCTCCCTTTCCTTGGGGGAAGCAGCCTAGGTATATAGATAGATAGAGTGTATAAGTGTATATATGGAAATAAGTAAAGAAGTTGAATATACCTAATTTTAGCACTGAGAAGAAATGAGTAAGTATAATTTCACCCACTTGATACAGATCGTGGACGTGTGTCGATGCAAATGTCGATCTCGAAAGAAAAATCTAGGGTTGATTGAAGATCTCTTGATAATTCTAGTGCTGTGTTGATGGACGATATTACTCAGGAAAGTCCATGGCCTGGTGCTTGTGGTGGTTAACAGCTGTCACAGGCAAACCTCAGCATAGAACGTCGAATTTCCAACTCAATACTGTGGAAATAAATGAGTATGAGTAGGAGCTATGTGAGTAATGAGTAATGAGTAGTGGGTGAGAAGTGCCTGGTGTCAGTCATACATTGCTTGGCGTGGCAAACTCGCGTTGTGATGTCATCTCAGCACATGGTGACGTTGGCTTCCCACGCTGGTAGCTGTGGTGAATACTGAGTAGCGATGCTTAACCTGGGTGAAGAAAGGTGAGTAAGTCGCGTTATAAATGTGGCTCTGGTGTTTTGCTGCGTGTCTTGACCTCTGCATCAGCGATGGATGTAGGCGGGAGAGAGTGGTGGGGGTTTGTGGGCTTGTTGCTTTGGTTTTTCCTCTTCTTTACTTGCTTTGTTTTTTATTCTTCTTGCTGCTGCTTGAAGTTAAGTGAAGATTATAGAGTTGTTTTGTAGACTTGTAGGCTATTTGCACTGTAGGCTGTATTTTGTAGGAATTCACTGTAGAACTGGAGCAAATCTTGTAGAGTCTCGCCTGGTTTTGTAGAAATTCGCTTTTGATTCGGAGACGATGTCCGTAGTTCCGCTTGCCACCAAATAATGTCATAAAAGAATTAGAAAAAATGTCATAAAAGACTTTGTAGTTACTTGTAGAGAAGTTTTGTGGTTTAGTTGTCACTCTCGATTTCTTGTAGTAGGAATTAAAGATGAATACAGGAGTTGATCTTAATTTATTATCTTCAAGGAAATCTAAGTATGTCTTACAGAGACAATATAATAAGTCTAGTTGAGCCCCTCTTTCTTGTTCACTCTCTCCACTACCTGTCTGTTCAAATGCTAGCCTCCTTCTGAGCTCTCTTTCCTAAATTCTGGTGAAACTGGGGTCGTGTCACGTGTGTTACACTGTGGTTGGAAAGTTCCAGAAACCTGTGTGTGAGTATGTGTGTATGTCACTAGGCTTTGTTCCCCTGCTTTCTCGCTGACACACTACCTACATCATCTCCTGACATTGCTACTTCCTATCTGTCGTCAACATTTCCTCAGTTAACTTGCAAGATCATTTCCATTTCCCAGGCTCGCATGGAGCTGTCTATCTATTTATTTATCTGTCTATCTATTATGATTTGTAATTATGATATGGACTCATAACACAATGACGTCATCGCAGAGAGAGTTGCAGATATGAGCTGCAACATCTTGGACCAGATTGTTCAGGAGATTAAGGACAGTCCCATCCACATTATTCTGCAGTTGGATGAATCAACTGATGTTTCCAACATGAGTCAGCTGATGGTGTATACCCGGTACATCAATGATGGTGAAATTAAAGATGAATTCCTCTTCTGCGAGGCTTTGCAAACGACGATGAAAGCAGCAGATACATTCTGACTCTTGGACAAGTTCTTTGAGAAGCATCAGATCAAGTGGGAGAAGGTAGGGTCGGTCTGCACAGATGGTGCCCCAGCCATGATAGGGAATAGGTCTGGCTTTACTGCTCTGTTAAAGGACAGGGTACCAGATATTACTGTGAAGCACTATGTTCTCCATCGCCATGCTTTGGCGGCAAAGATGTTGCCACCTCACCTCAAAGAAGTTCTGTCTATCGTGTTCAAGTTGTAAATTTCATCTGGGGTCGTCCTTTAAACCACAGAGTGTTCAAGTTACTTTGTGAGAAGATGGGAAGTGATCATCAAGTTCTTCTCTTCCACACAGAAGTGTGGTGGCTCTCCCGTGGGAAAATCCTGACCCGTATTGCTCAATGATGAGATTGCAATATTTCTCCGAGACTATCAGAGTAACTTCGCTGAAAAATTCGAGGACGAAACGTTCATCCTTTTTCTCTCCTATCTGGCAGATATTTTCAGCCATTTGAATGACCTCAACTTGTCCATGCAAGGCATGTTTGCTAGTAATATTGTTTTTACAGAGAAGGTAGAAGCCTTTAAGAAGAAGCTCTCACTCTGGAAGTGTCGAATCCAGGGAGGGAGTGTGGGAAGCTTTCCTATCCTTGAAGAGAAATTGGGGGATAAGACAATCAGCCCCATGCTTGTAGAAAATATTGTTGCTCACCTCTCGCACCTTGACACCACCATGGCAAAGTACTTTCCCAAGGATCATAAATTCCCAGAATGGATTCAGCAGCCCTTCCTGGCAGACATGAGTGATGCTGACAAACTGAAGGAGGAACTTATTGATTTGCAGGTGAACCAGGGCTGTCAGACAAAATTCCGTGCATTACCACTGTCTGGGTTTTGGTGTGATCAGTTAGTAGCGTACCCTGGACTGGCGAGGACAGCTCTGGAGATGATCATTCCATTTCCAACTACCTACCTGTGTGAGAAGGCATTCTTCACCATGCTCCTGATCAAAACAACTGTCCGGAACCACCTTCAAGGTGGGCTGCTTCACGATAAGAGGGTGGCCTTGACCAACACGAAACCTCGATTTGAGAAACGAGTAGCACGTAAGCAACAACAAAAATCGCATTGATGAGTGTATGTTTGATTACCCTGCTGTGTATGTTTGATTGTGTTTGTCCATGTTTTTTGCTTTTTATTCGGTTTTTCTTATTGCTTTTGCCAATAGTATTGGCATCCTCAATGTTTTTTGTTTTGGAGAATGAACAAAGTAAATGATCAAGCAGTACTGTACTTCACTGTACTTTATCCTTGTAGTAACCAGATGTTAGCCAGAGTTAGGGGGTGCTGAACTGCCTAGACCTGACTAAAGGGGGTGCTGTGGTCGGAAAAGTTTAAGAAATGCTGATGTAGAGTGAGAAGTGCTTGTAAATGTGATTGTAGTGTTGGAGTGGCATTGGATGTGTGTGTAGTCTGTGAACCAAGTGTAATCGGCCCACGCAAGCCAACTGGGTGCAAGCATACCTTATAGTATGCGACACTGGCTCAACCACAGCACCCCTTATGTCCGCCAAAGCAGTACGTGGCTTAGTGAACACTCCCAAAGTTTATTACCCTGGCGGGGTGTGAACCTATGAGAAAGGTTTAATGGGGCTCAGGCTGCCAGCAGCATGTCAGTCATAAACATAGGAGATGTGGTCTTAGTAAAAACAGACCAACCAAGATCCCAGTGGCCATTAGCTAAAGTCATCTCCAGACATCCAGACTCGTAGGGGGTGCTGAGACTTGTAAAAATTAAATGGAAGGGATATATCAACATAAAAACCATTGATAAATTGGAGCCCCTTGAATTAACAGCTACCCCCGAGACTGTGAATGGTGGAGAACAATAGGGTCAAGATGCACAATGTAGAAGGGCCGCAGCTCAGAGTTCTCGAGATTTGTGGAGAGATCTGGCTACGGGTCACGTTACATGATACCGTGTATCATTTTTCGCCTGGCCCCAAAACTGTGGGAGTAGTGCTCTTCACCATTTAAAATAGTTGTCCCAGTTGAAAGCAGAGGAAAATCCGAAAGAACGTTTATTACTAATTCAAATGGTTTATTAACCCTGAGACTTAGCTCTAGTTCTCGTTACTAATTCATATTATTAATAAATTAAATGCAACTGTGTTTAACCTTTGTGGACAATTATATAGTATATGTGTGTAAATACCTAGGAAGTTCCATTGTCATGACTGCGCATGTGTGGTAGGATGACGCGGTATCCTGACGGGAAAACAGAGGCGGGTCTAACATATCTTGACGTATATAAAATGATTATGTGGTTTTAGTTTTTAAACTAAGATTGACTTGTGAAGTTGGATTTTCCTAGTAAATTTCATGAAGTAATTCACTGTATTTAGGTAGTTGCAATTAAGTAATATTTGGCATCTCTGAATCTTATGAAGGGAGAGAGACTCGCCATTTTTCTTTCTGTTTCTAAAGATCATTCAAGTTGCACATTGTCAAAAGTAGCACCAAGGACACTTGGAAAGGCCTAGGCAAACTGACTGAGAATTCAAGCCCGTCGTTATCTGTTATTCCGATTCTATCTAGCTAAGTAACCTTTATGATTAGGCCAAATCGTGGGGACTAGGTAGGATATAAGTAGATAATTACTGGTTTGCTAGAGTATTAATTATATCCTAATTTCCTAAGAGACTCCTAGTATTTAAATTTAATATTGTTGTTAGACTAAAACTCGTCAGGAAAGAGTGCAAAATATTCTGACAGTGGGTATAAGATTATTGAAAAGCATTTCCAGTCTGATGAAGCCAAGCATTTATTCTTTAACAGGGTCGTTAACATTTGGAGTAAACTGACCAGGGATGTCGTTGATTGCAGTACATTAGTGACATGCAAAAATTACTTGCATAAGTATCTCACTTCAAATCTCCAGCTAAACACTTTCATGACTAAATAATAATGTAATCTGTTTTTCGCTGTTTCAGATCATGATGATACTAGAGTAGGGAAATACTTGTAGAATTAGATATCATAGTGATAGTCATCTCTGTAACAAGCTGCCTCGAAAGGACCATTTGATTTCCTTTGTACCCACCTATTCTCCCCTTTTTCTCAGCTGTCCCGACTGTCACCTCTTCCCTCCATTTTTTCCAACTCTCCATTCCTTACAAAGTAACTCTTCAGATAGAAGAAAGTAAGAGATACTGCGTGAGGATTCAGGTGGTTTCTGCATTCTGTATGTTCACGTTTTAACGTAAAAACGGAAGAATAAAGAATGCGGGTAATGAGTGTGTATTTCTGTAAGCGAGGGGACGAGGAGATAGGGGAAGAGAGGGGGTGGTATAAATGGGAAAGATGGTGCAAGTGATAAATGTATACTGGCAGACAGACTCCGTATGCTTACTGCTGGTATTTTTTCTTCTACCGTTTGTTTTAGGGTTTAAATGGCAGGGCAGTGTGGTTAAACACCTGACAATTAGAGCACCTGTCAGGGACGTGTTAGAACATTTGAATTCTGCAAGAGAAACGGAAATTAAGCACGCATTACCACTACCCAGTAGTAGGTCCATGTTTCAGTGGGAGGCGAACAGGGTGAAGGTTCTGTACGTGGCAAGCAGAGTGGGATCAATAGGAGATATAATAGAAAGTATGGGTTGACGGAAAATTAGTAAGAACGTATGTCTGAGGAAGGAAGGCCAAACATAATTTAGGTTGATAAACTTGAAAGAGTATTGTGTAACACGTGACTGAGAGGCATACTGGTCAATGTGTCATCACATAGAAATTAGATAATTATAAAATGATATTCTAAGGACTATTATACAAGAAATTAGATAATTATAAAATGATATTCTAAGGACTATCACTACATAACATAATATTTGCACTGTATATGAAAATGCAGTTATGATACTGCTTTGTAATTTGCATGACCCTGTAGAAATCATGATACAAAAATATACACCAATAGTGTGTTTTCCTTACAATTTCCTACTATACCTTATCATGAGTTAATACGTACAGTAATTTAACCCGCCCCATCCCGACCACTTTTCCACCACTGACTCCCCGCAATCCCGACCATTTTTGGATTTTTTTTTTTTTGGCTAAAACCTCCGCTTTTGGTGAGAAACATCGAAAATTCATAGAGAAATCTCTCACCTGAGGTTTAAAATACTCGATACAGGTAGGAGTACCTTCTTACCTTACAGGGTTTTCTAACAGGCTGGCACCAAAGCAAACGAGTTCATAAACGGTATTTATTTATTTATTTGCTACGAATTTATATGTAGTATGAAAGTATATTAGTTTTCAAGCAGTAATATAGGCATTATAAGCATTGTTTCACTCACTAACTCATCACCATACCTGACCTTTTTTTGCCACATTACCTGATCATCATTTCTGACTTTTTCTTCCTCTAATGATATGTAAAGTTTGTCCTCCACATTGTCATTGATTGGGGAATCACTCTGGCCCTGAATTTTGTACCGTGGCATGACATGGCTTTACTGGCCAGGTCACTGATAACAGGTGAATTGCTGAGACAATGGCGTGCAGGGGGGGGATGAGGTCATGCTGGATAAGGCATTGTCTCTGCCTGGCATCTAGTAGAGGAAGGTGTCACATGTATACGTACCAAAAATCACTCGCGAAAATTGAAAATTGTGCAAATTAGGGACCTTGCAATTGATTCGCGTTTATGTACGTCGACGGGATTGGCAGTGACAAAACGTGTGGATGTTAAAGAATGTCGACAGGACGCAGCGGGTTAAAATCGTGTATGAGTTAAATATTGTACTAATAATCTTATCACAGCATTCGTAAAATCTACATTGTTTCCTCCAAGAGGAAGTGGCAGATTTTATTACAGTATATAAATCTTTGAAAATATCTCAAAATAATAAATGTATTATAGAGAACTGTGGCCGATAATGTTTGTATATTGGCAGTAACTAACCTGAGCTTCCATCGACTGAACCAGTAGCTACAGAATTTTGACCCCAGCAGCACATAAGCCCGTCTCCGACTGCAATCCCTAGGGGTCGTATCACCGCCTACTTATTTTCAACCTTGGGCGTATTTTCATCCCATTGACCCTTGCTTCTCAACGGACTTATTTTCCGCCCCTGAATCCATTATCCCAATTGGACCCAAATCATTTTGGGGGGCTGCTTTTGTCCGACGAACCTCTTTCCCTCCATGGACGTGTTTTCCCCGTAGGCTTTTTGTCCCCATGGACCTACTTTCTCTCATGGATCTTTCTTCCACGGATCCATTTAACTCACGACTCTATTCATCTCTTTATGGACCAAGCTTCTCCAATCACGTACTTTCCTCATAGGTCATTTTTACTTCTTTACTCATTTGGTGGTAGGTAGTGGCGACCATCATCCACTCACTTGATGTAGTGCTGCCCACTTCTTCCTTAGCCTTTATCATTCTTTTTCTGTGCCTGCCCTCCTCTCTTCCTATTTCTTCCATCTGTCCTGTCACTTCTTATTGCTTTTCTTTCCTTTACAGGTAGCTTTACATTGAGTGATAAGGAAATGGTTTCCTGTAAGCAAGAAACCATTTACAACGCTGGGTGGAAACCATATAACCAAACTATACGTGCTCCCTACGTGTCAACAAGTGGCTTGTTCCTGGGTTAGTGCCCCTCCCTGTAAAACAAATAACTCAAAGTGGCCACCCCTTACGGGATTATGGCGTCTGGCAATAGATAAATAGATAGTTCCCTTTCCCTCGCATGATCAACATTCCCCAAGGACCAATTTTCCTTATAACGTCTATATTCTACACGGACCTGTTTTTCTCCACTGACCTACCTCCTCCCCATAAAGACACACCAACTCCACAAATACACCTATTTTCACACACGGACATTCTTCCTTCCTGGACTTTTTATTACCTTTAGACCTATGTATGTACTTGGACCTACAACCTTCAGGGACACTCCCCATGAATCCATTTCAACTATGGGCTAATTTACACAAAATATCTGTTCCCCAGTTGCCTTGTTTTCGCCCAAAAACACACCCACCAACACATCGACCGTCTCACCATATACCCACTCATTCACCCAGTGTAGGAAGGTCACTTCCTGGCTTTTCCCGGGGGAGCCTGCACGTGCACTCACCAACCCGTCCCACCCTAGCAGGCACTTCACCTCCTTTGCTCTATCCAACCACTTCGCCAACCACAACCGCCAATCTCACCTTCCCACTTAACGAAACCCCACCTGCCCACCCAATCAACGCATCCACCCCACTCACCTCTGCCCACTCAATAAACGCACCCATCCCACCCACCCCTGCCCACAAAGCTCCACAGCTGGCAACCAAGTTGGGATCACCACAGGCACGTTCGCGTAAACAATAAATGCGGTTTTTATATTATAGAGAGCTTGTGAATCACCCAAATAATATGAAAGAGTGGGGAATTGTATGGACAGTTAGGGAGCTAATGTAGTTAGTATTGGGTAAGACATCACACACTAAATAAAAAGCACACTGTATTCCTGTCAGTATCTTGAAAAGGATATGTAGCCTCACACCTCAGGGTGTATGTCAAGATTCAGACGACTTGCTGGGCAGAGGATACTGTGGTGCCAAATAAGGGCTACATGTTGCTTTTACAGAATATTTCGAGTTCCAGTTTATTTACAAATCTAGGTATTTCGAAGTAGCTAACTGGCCATAAGAATGTGCAACTACCAGTCACACACACACACACACACACACACACACACACACACACACACACACACACACACACACACACACACACACGCACGCGCACGCGCGCGAGCAAAGTAATACAATAAACGTTCACATGTGTTAGTCTGTTTCCAAATAATAAATTTAACAGCGGCGGATGGCAAATAGGCCTTTACCATTTAGCTAAGAGTGTCTCTCCCGACAAGTAATTAAACAGTCTAAACACAGCAAGAATAAAGTAATAGGATGGCAAGTATCCAATAACCTAGTCTGATGCAGAGTTAAGTCCCGAAAGTCAAGCAGGGTGAATAAATGGTCTGTGGTGTCGAGAAGAGTGTGAAGAGTGAGAGGAATGTCAGATCGTAGGAGAAGAGAAAACAGATGAAAATAAAGGAAACGAAAGTTAGACTATGAATATAATATCAATTAAATAAGTTTGACAGAATATAGCGTAACAGCTGACCGCCACTCAACAGAAAATTGCATATTACTTGACCAACAGACATACAGGTTAAGATGTCTTCCCTTAAGACAATGTAACATTTATTGTATATAAGGATACACTAATGCCTAAACTACTACATAGTTTTATTTAAAATACGTTGATCCAAGGATTATTATGGACTCGACAGGAACGTGTCTGTATAATTCTTTGTTTGTGTGTGTGTGTGTGTGTGTGTGTGTGTGTGTGTGTGTGTGCGCACACTCTTTATGCACTATCAGGATGTCTCATCGAGGGTTTCGTATGACATAATTTCCCTTTACTTGTTCGGTGTCCTGGAAGGAATTTATGTAATGCATTTAACTTTTCTAATGACTGCATGTGTATTTCCTACAAAAGCTTCAGCTACATTTGCACTGAAAGACTAACGTAATTATGAATTCAGCAGCAGCTATACTGTGTTCGAGGCTTCATTCTTTGAGCTGCTGATCATCAGCTTATGAGACGGGTGCTGCAGGTGCCAACAGTTATTTTTATTAAGTGTTGAGTTTGTTACATCTGCTATAAAAATTTCCGTTGAATCCATTTGACGTTTTGCAGTCAGTAATTCAATGTTATGTCACACATAAACTATGGCATGGAGGCATATTCATGATACCATGTGTAAAATATATGACACAAGCAGACGCTTATGTGTCAGTCTATCACCACCTGTGTTACAAGCCCATCTAAAGAGTGGTGGGAGCTTCATTCGTACAAAAATACTACTGCCTAGTAGGGGTTGCCATAAGTCGCAATATTTCACAACCTTGGAAAAAAGTGTATTCCTTTCATTGTGGGCAACTGTACGTAATTACATAACTACAACACTGAAAATTGTTGAAGTAGCCTAGTTCCACTACGTGAAAATAAACTGAATCTAACATCCCGTGAATCAGCTGACCACGTTGGCATCCAGAGTGACTCCACAGAGAGAGAGAGAGGGTAATGGTGCGTTGTAACTGATGAGGCTTCCTAACGATCCGCGACGCCCACTTGAGTGTGGGGCAGTCAGCTCCGGTGTGGCTGACTCTCACTAGCGCACGATTTAAATCTCACAAAGTTACACGAATTTCAGTTTTTATCCTGTATGTTGGAGTAATGGATTTTTGCCTAATTTCATCATACCTTCAACTCTCAAAGATTCCCGATGTTTAATAAATTTATTTGATTTAACCACTAACAAGTATTGCATCTATTGTTTGCTAAATTTAAAACTTTGAAAACTTTAACTTAACGTCTATAGTTAGCTTTTTCCTATCGTGTAATAAACGTCATGCGACAAACAGAATGGCATGCTCTCTGAATTACCTTATTGCAGTTATAAACGCCCACACTTGAAAGTATGGAACGAGTTCGGGTTAATAAGCCTGCTAATGATGTTATTTTAGCCTTCCAGTGATGTTCGTGGGATGAGACCCTTAGATGAGGTTGAGGTGGTGGCGCGCCCTCGCCCTGCAAACCTCTGACTTTCACCTGGCTGAAGTAATCAGTAGCATATTACAGCAGTTAGTTATGCTTTAGAAGGCATCGCATTGAAAATTTCCTCTTTGATAAAGAAAGAGTTAACTGGAATTTTATGTTAACACAAACAGAATTATTCTAGGTTTTCATTTTATCTATCAATCTATCTGTCAATCTATCTATCGAAAGACACCTTAATCCTGTAAGGGATGGCCACAAACAAATCGCCTCGATGTCGCCCTGTCCCCTGCCATTTTATGCTTTCCCCCCAACTTACACCTTCCCCATCTCATCCTTGGTCTCTCTTTCCCTCTTCCCCCATTCACCTCAGTCTCGCTTTCCATCCTCTCTGCATGGCCAGACCACGTCATCGTATTTCTCCTAACACTTTTTATCACATCCGTATCCCTACCAAAATGTTTTTTCACATATTCAGTTGTCAGTCTGCCTCTTCATGTAACTCGACAATGCTCCTCTCAAAGAAACTCATTTCCACTGCTCCTACCATTGACCTGTGTCCTACAACAACGTCCAAGATTCGCTTTAATACGTTAGAGTGGGAATCATAATATTGTTACTCTGCGACTTTTTTACCTGCGACGAAGCCAACAGATTTTTAAGTGATAAAAATGGGGAATATTTTTTTTCAAGGAGAGATTTAGTATCTCCTCTTGAAAAACTCTGGCCGATTTTCTTACGAAATGCGAAGTTGCTTAGCTTGAAATTTTGAGTTGATATATCAACTGTTGCGTCATATGACACACCTCCTAACTATCTGGCGATTTTCAGTTTCGGCAATAAGGAGGCATTTTAGCGACTTAATGTAAAACCAAGTTGCTCAGCTTGAAATTCTGATATCATTTGACATGTCAGCTATTGCATCAGCTGATGCACAGTTTCGCCACAGGTCCTTGAAAATAGTTTCTTCATGTTGCTTCCCTTCTATATCTTATTGTTATGTCCACTTCCCACATTGCCACAGGCTCCAACAGCAGTAGCTCAGTATAGAAAAAACACTGCCCAGTGTGTTGTTCTTCCTAGGTCAGCCTTTCAGTGTACAACAAGAGATCAACTCATGCGTTGTAGGTAAACATAAACTTCTATTTTCGTTGGCTTTATTTTCCTAATAATTGCACTGTCTGCATCACAACTCCAGAGCTACACCAACATCACAAGGCCACAAGTACAACTAAAACTGACTGAAACTGTTCTATGCTCTCCCTCATCCTTTTATAACATTGCATGATACTCGAATGATCTACAACATACTCATAGCAGCAATAGTTCCCAAATCGGAGACATCCAAAATATTCCAGAGTTTTCTTACATTACGTAGCACTCTAAATTCTTTAGTGTACAAACTGAAATTAAATTACATAACAGTCAGTCACTTAAATAAAACATTATAGAGAAAAAGAGAATAAAAATTTATGCACAACTTTACATAATACCTCTGCTAACAGAAGCACGCTTTCTAGCAACTCTGACTGGTAACGAAAAATGCGAGAATCATCAGGAATTCTCCAGTATAATACAACTAATACTCTTGCTTCATAACATTATCACTGCTGTCAGTGAACCACCAACTTTTCTTTCCTGCTGTACCTTTTCAAGCACTTAATCTAACTCCCATCCTTATTCATCACACTGCCCAAGTACTCGGGTGCATTCATATTTTCCATTTCCTCATTATCTAGCCTCACTGTGCATTCAGTGACTTCGTTTCCCTGGAAGACCACAACTTTACTCTTCCTTTCATTCACCTTTAGATTCTGTTTCTTACATAATCTCCTAAACTCATTCACCAAGCCTTGCAGTTCCCCTTCGTCTTCACTATTTGCAAACAGGAGATCAGGAAGTTTCCAAACGCTGCCCTTTCTCATTGAGGTTGCTCCAGTATCCAAGGCCCTGCCCTGTATCTCTCTACAAGCGAGGGTGAAGCCCTCACGAGTCTCTTGTCAAGCAGTGGCATTTTTCATATGTGGGCAGACCAACCCAGCCTGATTGTAACGCTTTTGAGAATCTTGTATCTCAGTAACCACAGGGTCGATCACAGCTTGGTTGGCACCATATGATAGCCCTATTCGTTAAGATTTGTTTTTGACAGGTTTCGTCACATCCCGGCGGTGCATGTGTCACTTGACATGCACCTAGTGCAGCATGTCAAAATCTTCAAAAGAGGGCCACAGGCCAGACGGTTTGTTGTAAAGGCATGAAACTTGAGGTATGTAGCCATCAATATACTCTTAGGCATCCTTGGGTTGTAAGGCAACATTTCGATTCTTTAAGATTAAAATGGCTTCTCTCGCATCTCGCTGACTAAGGCGTTTTACTAGTTTATAACTCCATCCATATACAGACTAAACAGTTTGGAGACGACACATCCCTGTTGCAATCTAACATTCGGAGAAAAAAATTCATTCAGTTTACCATCGATGCGCACTGCAGCCCTAGCGCCCTCATGCAACAGCTTCCCATTTACCCCATTTATTTTTAATATTTTCCACATTCCTTGTCTATCCATTCCGTTATATGCTTCATCCAAATCCACGAAGGCAGCATACAAGTTCTTTCTCTTCTCAAGAAACTTCCCTTAAACACTTTAGTATGAAACTATAATCTTCACAACCTCTTCACATCCTGAAATATCCTTGTTCTTCTCCAACTAATTCCCCTATTATATTCCTGGCTCTGTCAATTACCTACCACATTTTTTTCCATTACACTATCATTACCACACCTTTTTATCTCCTTCATTTACACAGGGGAATAATTATACCTGACTTCTAATCCTTAAGCTCTCTACCTTCCTCCCAGGTCAATCTGCACATCTTCCATATCCATTGCACTACTCTGCCTCCCCATGCTTCAGCATTTCACCACACACTTCATTAATTCCTGGGCTTTTCCCATTTTGACTTTCTTCATTGATTCCACTACTTCCATCCTACTAATATCTTCCTCCCTTCTCATCTCCCTCCTTCTCTAAGCCATTCCTGAGCCACTTATTCCGGCGTTTCTTTCACTTCTCTGTGTTTAACAATTCCTTACAGTGTTCTCTCCATCTGCTCACCTTTTTGGTACTAAAAGGATCGGAACTACATTTATTTTCTCATTAAAAATGTA
>NC_137055.1:25872112-25982112 GCF_032717465.1 Coenobita brevimanus
GGATAATTACCACGAGCTTTTTTTAAAAAGTAAGAATATGGAAAAAAACGTGAATTAACGGGAGCCAATATACGGTATATCCTTTCGCTGTGGTGGGGTTTCTGGGTCTTTCCCTCTCTAATCCAATAACACACTCTTTGGTTTGTTCTTGCTCCTTCCCGATGATTTTATTTATTCTGAGGAGAGTTTTCGAACTGAAAGGATTTGACAGGATAAATGAAACCCCTCAGTATCAGAGCTGAAAAAGAAATTCATTGAGTAAAAAACTCTCATGACATCAAGGGCTAAATACAAATGACGTCCTTGGCCTCAGAGGGTTTGTACTCGTAAAATAGTCTTAGAGTCAGCGAAAATAATAATCCAAGTATATATTCAGCAGTGTCCGTGGTATATTAGGTAATCTTGTAACACTTTTGCAAACGCGGGTTTTGAAGTGGATAGAACTGCCTGGGGATAGAACAAAATTCACCCATCCTTCATCCCAGTCTCACTTTCCAGTAATATACTGGGTGGAACTGATCCAGCCGAGTGAGGTTCAGAAAGAAAGACTGAATTCCATGTGAACATTATCACCAAAAGAGCAGACACGTTCTCCAACCCAGCCGTGCACCGGAAGTCCTCGAGGAAGGATATCTATCTATCTATCTGTCTATTGCCAGACGCCTCAATCCCTTTCGGGGTGGCCACAAACAAATCGCCTCCACGTCGCCCTGTCTCCCGCCATTTCACTGCCCTGCTCCCAACTCACACCCCCCTCTCTCATGTACCTCTCCACCCCATCCCTCCATCTCATCCTCGGCCTCCCCTTCCCTCTCCCCTCCTCCACCTCACTCACATACACTCTCCTCGTCAGTCTCTCACCCTCCATCCTCTCCACATGGCCAAACCACGATATCGATGAGGGATAACCAAGACTCGGAAGCACTGACATCCATACAACATTTACCTCTCGTAACTAGATGTGTTTGTGCAGGATGGACGAGAAGAAGTAGTATATGTTAATGTCACTGATTCTTTACGATGAAACAGATTGTAGATGGAATTGGAAAATTGACATTAACATGCATTACTTTAGGAGGAAGGACAAGAAAAGCAGAGAACAAGAGCTTCCCATGTGTCTTGTTCACCTGCAGAGTATAACGTTTGTTATGAAAAGAGATGAATGTAACTTTGTGAATCCAGGCCTCGGTAGACCGTTAGAGTTCGATCGATCTTGGAGCCAGCTTAGGGTACAGTGCAAGTAGTATAACCGGTTCTGATACAACCCGTGACCCATAACTTTAAAAGTGTAGTAAATATGTACTACATGATGAACAGACGACATTATACCTCAGATACGATTAGTCCCTCAATACTACAAATAAACCTATCGAAACACACTTACGAAGAAAAAAATAAATTCAGTCAAAGTTGTAAATAAAAACTAAAATTTCTCCTTATTTAAGCACGATAAAACACTAACTCCTCTCATCTTCTAGAAGCAATGCAGAAAATAACGTAACTTCCGGGACCATAAAATTTAATCGGTCAGTTATTCTGCTCATTTTCCTGCCAGAAAGTTGCCCTGCCACCGTGAATTGCCTTCATGAACCAACATTGAAAACAAAGTAGAGGAGAGGGGGAAACTGTAGGAGGCAAAGGTTTGCCAGGAGATACAACAGCATAATATAAACTCAGAGAGAGAGGGAGAGAGAGATATGCAGAGAGCGTGGCCGGAAAGTTTGGTGGCCTGCGATGACGGTGGGCACGAGTGAGGATTTTGAGGTGAAAATAGGTATAGCTGGGCTTGGTAGGTGAAGAGAGAGGATACTGGTTGTTGAGGTGAATGATGAGGATGGTAGTACTGTACTAGGTAAATGAATAGTCTGGTATGGTAGGACAAGGTAGGTGAATGGTGAGTTATGGGTGAATCAGGTAGATGACTAGTGTGGTATGGTAGGACTAGGTAGGTGAATGGTTATCTATGGCATGGGTTAGTAGGTGAAGGGTGAGGTATGAAAATGTCAGGAAGATGAATGATAAGGAAGGGCAGGACTAGGTAAGTGAATGATAAGGAATGATAGAGACAGGAAGATGAATTGTGAGGTATGACAAGGCTTAGTAGATGAATGGTGACTTATGCCAGGGTAAGGTAAATCAATGGTGAAAATTTGTAGGACTACATAGGTGAATGGTGACGTATGGTAGGGTCAGTAAGATGAATGGTGACGTATGGTAGGGTCAGTAAGATGAATGGTGACGTATGGCAGGTCTTGGGAGGTGAATACTGATGTATAACAGGGCTAGGTAAGTGAATGGTGAGGTATGGCAGGACTTGACTGGTTAGCAGTGATGTATGGCAGGGCTTGTTTGGTGCATAATGAAGTATGGCAGGCTAGGTATGTGAATGGTGAATATATATATATATATATATATATATATATATATATATATTCACCATTCACATACCTAGCCTGGCGTACCTCATATATATATATATATATATATATATATATATATAATTAGGCTGATTCCTCCAAGGAAAGGGAGGTAGCCGAGACAGGACGACACACTCCCCATTTACTGATCCATTCAAACACATTCATTCGCATCTTAGCCCCAAAGGGGAGAAAAGACTGATCCACACCGTACCACACTGCACAAGGGTCAACTGCGCACTGCAGTCTGTGACATCCGCACCAGGGCCCGACAGCAGAGCTGGCTTACCCCTACCACATCATAATAGACCCATCCCTTTCACCTGACCTGACTATATATATATATATATATATATATATATATATATATATATATATATATATATATATATATATATATATATATATATATATATACAAGCGGTAAAGTGTGCGTTTTCGTACACTGAAGAATGAGGGTTCGCACCCCGCCAGGGTAATAAACATTGGGAGCGTTCTTCAGGCCACGTACTGCATTGGCCGACATAAGGGGTGCTGTGGTTGAACCAGTGTCACACACTATAAAGTATGTTTGCATCCAGTCGGCTTACGCGGGCCGATTTACTTGGTTCACAGACTACACACACACCCAATGCCATTCCAACACAACAATTACACTTACAAGCACTTCTCACCCTACATACAGTCTCTACCAGACAGCCTAAGCCACTTAGTAGAGATACATTGGCTATATTGTCCCCACTTCGGTCGGGATAGGCCGGTCCTGCAGTGTGGACACTCAATCGGCTGATGAGATGATACTGTATATATATATATATATATATATATATATATATTGCCAGACGCCTCAATCCCGTTTGGGGTGGCCACAAACAAATCGCCTCCAAGTCGCCCTGTCCCCCGCCATTTCTCTCTCTCTCTCTCTCTCTCTCTCTCTCTATATATATATATATATATATATAGGGCCCCACCGAATATAATGAACAAGGTGGCACAAAAATTATATCGCACCAGAAACTTTGGCAGGGAAATGAGATTAATTGCCACAATCCTCCCAACCAAATATGAGTTTTGTTGCAAATGATTTGACGGTCGTTCCTGTTCGATCATCGTCTACTAAAGGTCCAACCGCACTGCCTCCCCTGCTTATGGGCAGTGTGCCACCGAAAGCGAGAAGTCACTGTATTGGCAAGTTAGAAACTGGGATATTAAACAAACTGAAATCCATGAAGATCTATGCATGCAGTGTAAGAAGCCTCGCATAGGATTACAAACTTCATAACTTAATGACTGAACCGGAAAACATTAGTTGGGATATTATAGGTCTGAGTGTTATCCACAAAAAAGATAAAGTAATTCAGCTCGAAGACAGCAACCACATATTTTACTACAGAGGAAGGCAAAATGAAAGAGCTAGTGGTGTAGGATTTCTAATCAACAGAAATCTTGCAGACAACATTGTTAAATTCAGCAGTGTATCTGACAGGGGAGCATTGGTTGTAATTACGCAAAAAATATACCCTGAAATAATACAAGTATATGCACCAACTTCTCAAAGCTCAGATGAAGAAATAGAAACATTCTGTGACGACATCTTCCAGATTATGGAAGAAGAAAAGACCACATATACAATATTCATGGAAGACTTCAATGCAAAAGCTGGGGAATCAAAGAACGGAAAAGCATGTATGGGAAAAGTTGGAATGAGTGAAAGAAATGAAAGAGGAGAAATGGTGATAAATTTTGCTGAAATATATAACATGAGAATAATTAACACATTCTGCCAAAAAAAGAACTGGGAGAAAGTAGCCCTGGAGAAGCCCAAATGGAGAAACTAAGAATGAAATCGACTTCATTAGAGCAGATAAGAATAACAGGATCACAAATTACACAGTTATCAACAAAATAAATACGAAGTGACCACAGAATGGTGGGGTGCACAGCCAGACTGAATTTCATAAGTGAAAGAAAGAAGATGATTATAGATAAAAAGATGTGCCCAATTAAAGTACACGAAAACAAAGCAGCCTTTCAGTTGGAAATAAGGAACAGATTTCAGGCTCTAAGTAATGCTGAATGTGACACTGATGAGCTGAAAGACAGACTAACAAAAGTGCTAAGAGAATCAGCGGAGGTAGCATGAACACTTAATAAAATCAAAGCCAAGAAGTATTCAGAAGACACTCGAGCTTATGAAAAAAAGAAAGGATATGAAAGTAAAAACATAGAAAGATCAAATAGAACGAGCGGAATTAAAGACGCTTATCAACAAGAGACAAAGAGAAGCAAAGAGAAAGAGAAACATGGATCCGACCAAAGAAAGTATTAAAAAGAGAAAAAATGTGAAACAGGTCCGAAGTAAAATGGCACTAGGAAAGCAACAAGTTATATCATTGAAAGACAAAAACGGTGAAGTCAGAGATAAGACGGTGAAAAGAGGTGAAGAATTTTCAAAGAACTGTATGCATCAAAGACAGTTGTATCAATAGCTAACTTTTCAGTTGGCACAAGTGAAATACCTGAGGTAACACCAGACGAAGTAAATATTTCTCTTGAAAATATGAAAAGAGGGAAGGCACCGGAAGAAGATGGAATAGCAGCAGATTTACTGTTGGATGCATGAGTGGAAGTACAAAACAGGATTGCTCACTTTTGTACTAAATGTATAAACATGAAGAAAATTCCCAAAATATGGTGTAATGCAATAGATATTTTACTTTACAAAAAAAAAAATGACTCAAAAGATCTTAGTAATTATCGACCCATTAGCTTAATATCAGTCACTTACAAACTCTTCACTAAAATCCTTATGAAGAAAATAACAAATTTGGAAGAAAACCAACCTCTTGAACAGGCAGGATTCTGAAGCGGGTATTCGACTACTGATCATCTACACACAATGAAATCAGGTAACTGAGAAACCTGCAGAATATTTGAACCACTGAGCTTAGGTTTTGTTTTACGAAAAGGCTTTCAACTCAGTGGAGCACATACCAATTATAAATTCGTTGCGAGAATAAGAAGTGAGTGAGAACATTCTAGAACTGCTCAAAAACATATATCAACGGTTAAATTACATAAGGACTCGGAAAAATTTGGATTGAGAAGGGCGTGTGTCAGGGAGATACAATTTCACCAAAATTATCTACAGCATGCCTAGAAAGGATTTTCAGAAAGGTAGACTGGGAAACCAAAGGAGTAAACATACATGGAGAAAAGCTAAACCTTTTAATATTTGCAGATGACATTGTCCTAATCTCAGAAACAGCAGAGACATTGCAAGAAATGTTAAATGACCTAAATGGAGAAAGTCTGAAAACAGGGCTAAAGATGAACAGGAGTAAAACTAATGTTTAATCTACAAACACCATAAATCATCAGAATATGCGAAGAAAATCTTAAGAAGTCGAGGAGTACAATTTCTTGGGGCAAATACTAAAATTTACGAAAGATCATGATAGCGAAATAAAAAGACGCATTACAATTGGATGGAAAGCTTTCGATTAACATAGAGACATTATGAAAAGGAGCTTGCCAGTTTGTATGAAACGAAAAGTATATAACGAATGTTTAATTCCAGCTATGACGTATGGGTCTGGGACCTGAAAACTGAGAAAATCAATTGAAAATAAATTTATCCGTTCTCAGAAAGGAATGGAAAGGTCAGTGTTGGGAATATCTTTGAGACAGGAAAAGATCAACTTGGGTGAGAGAACAGACTAGAATCAAAGATACAGTATATATATATATATATATATATATATATATATATATATATATATATATATATATATATATGTATACTGTATATATATACCGTATATTATGGTGGGCCTTAATTTTCAACTTTAAAAATTTGCTTCAGCTGCTGCAGGACTTCGTTCGTATTGATTAGAAAATGGTATACGCAAATCTTCATGTTATTTAGATTATTTTAGGTGGTGCCGCATCATATTCAAAGTTATACTAACATTGCGTCATGTTAATATGTAACTGGGTTACTTAGGTCCCCCTCTTTGCAGAGCATTACCTCCTCACTGGGAGGGGTATCATGGGAAACCAACTCTCACTCACTGTTGCCTAGTTTTATGTCATATAATTGCTGCCAGCTGTAGCCTTCTTCACATCTGAATACAACTGCCTGTGGTGCTCAACGGTCTGGAGAAGAAACTGCCGTTGATCTTCGTTCCGGGTCAACACTGGATTAAACTCTTGAATCACTGCTACCCGTCTTTCAGCAAAGTCATATGTTACCTGTAGCCCCGGGATGATGCGCTCAGCTTCCTTCCTCACGATTTTCCCATGTGGATGGATCGAATTCTAGGAACGAATAAGGAAGGCCAAACAGTGTGAAGATCCTGGTTTTACTGGACGCAAAACTTGAAATTGTTTTCCGATTCAGTGCTGTTGCCTCAAGTTCAACTGTTGCTCTCTTTGGTTGATCTTTGCTTCCTTTTTCGTTAAGAGTCATCACATTTTTTGCTTCTCTTTAGGGTCGACAGTTGGATAAAATGAGAAAAAAAGGTCAGTCCTACTAATTACTCTGGCAAGTGACGATCAAATGCTTTCAAGCAGACTTGTGAGGTGTCCTTATCAGGATAAAGTGACAATTCCTGGAGAAGTGTCAGATCGTTTGCCGGAACTAGAGCTCCTTTTGTTGCCATGAACCATGATTTCAGGTACTGTTTCATGATGAACATAATAAATCGCTTCAATCCTCGGTCTTGCTTCAGTGTGATGCTTCTCTGATGATGGAAAAAATAGACTTTGATGCTGTATATACCTTTAGCCATCCGTCTGGCATGGTGGCAAGCACCAAGGTGCTGGAACCGTGTTCCACCCAAGACAACAATGGGCAGTTGTAGCAGTTCTCGATAATCATCTCGAGATTGGCTTTCTTGCACCTGTTTCATACAATATGCTATGATCTCATCACATTGCTCACTATCAATCACCGGCATTTCCTTAGTGTCATTCAAGGTCTGAAAGCGTGTTGTGTCAATAGCATTCCACCTGGCTTTGAACTGCTTGAACAGGTGGATGTCAGGACAGGGGTCCAAGGCAAATGATGAAGGCCTTTTGAACAAGGATATCAAATGTGTGATGCCGACTAGCCAGGTGGAGATCCTTGTGCAACTGTTGTTGAAAAAGGGTGCACGCCCATGCCTACAAGCCGGTATTGCTAGCAGTGATGTCGAATGCCATTCCTACCACACGTTCAGACATACCTTAGTCATTCAAGGTTTTAGTGATGACATTAGCCATGGCCTTTCCTGTTCCTGCTTCCAAACTGTGAACATTAAAAAGCTTTGAAACTCCATCACCTGGGACGAGAATTGGAGGGTTCAATGACATTTGCTCCTGTTACATAGGGAATTAGTTTTCCATCCTAGTGCACTACAAGTGGCACAGTTGGATGGAATGATTTCTTCAGCGATTCTGCAGAATCCCTCCTACTCTTGCTTCGATCTTGGCGCATACTGTGCCTGTTGACAGTAGACACTGTTGGATCTTGTCCACAGGCAGAAATTGCCTCAGAAAACAGATGGACTACAGCACCTTCTGAGGTCGTGGTCCGATCTAATGCAGCAGCAACTGAAGAAGTGACGACTGTTTTTCGTGCTCGCTGACGTTTCAGAGGAGGAGCTGCAGCTGAAATGGAAGGACCTGCTATATCTGTATGATCGTCACCTGTTTCGTCTTCATCGCTGGTTGGGCTTTCCTCCAGCTCCACTGTTTCCTTTCTTAATGCTCGATGACATTCCTCAGGCTCTCTCCTCTCCTGTTCTATCTGTTGTCTCTCTCTTATCATCTTCGTTCTTCCTGGTGGAGTTTGACTTCAATACGCAGCATAAAGCCTCGCCTCCCTTTCTCCCTCTGAGCCACAAGAAACTCCTTGTCTTCACGATTTTTGATGAGGTCGAAAGTATTCGCGTGTGCAATGTCAAGTAGATCTTTCATCTGTTCTTGAAATTCTTTCAGTTCTTCTCCTCTCTGTTTGTATTCCAGCTCTTACTGTTCTCCAACTTTCTGCATTCTTTATAGAGAATCGATTTATGGGATACGACTCCGTGGCTCAGATGCAGGAATGCGAGCTCTCTCCTAGAATCCCCCTAGTTTCCTGAGACAGAACACGTTGAAACCTTCAGTGTTTGTGTCTCTGTTCGCATCGAGTAGAAAAGTCACTCTAACACTTCTCTACTAAAAGGTAACCTGCTTCCAAGTAGTCCTTCATTTGGAAGGCCAACAAGCTACATCTTGGTTTTGCTCATGCTTTTCATCACTGGGGTTGATAATTTCCCTTCAGTCATAGTAAATATGTGCTTAATAATTATTCAAAAGGCAAATCAATAAAAAAAGATACCAGTACGGGTATTACTGGAATGTAGCATCTAGTGAAGTTGTGCAAACACTTTTTTCAAATAATAAAGATAATCACAAAAATAATTTTGCTTATTCGGCCCAAACTCTGGGGAAGATGTGGCACCAGTAAATATCATCCAATTTGGCTAAAATTCGACATCTTGAGGTTTACACCTAAACTCACAATATACACTGCCAGCGAACAAAACATTCCAGAATTAATTTTCCCCCATCGTAATATGGAGCACCCTCATATACTGTATATTAGAGAGAGAGAGAGAGAGAGAGAGAGAGAGAGAGAGAGAGAGAGACTGTATATATATTGTTATTCTAGGTGTTTAAGGGTCAGCTTCCCGTCCCTTGAACGCTTAGTATGCAGTTGGGTTCTCTTTCCAGACCGGAGCCTAGACAAATAAGAGAGAGGCAGGGCACAAAAACTCAAGACAACGACCTTACACATGTAATGACTAATTCTATTTGTGGAACAGGTAGATGTCACAACAACAGGAATCTAGGTAATTATAAGTCATATACTGGTATCGTAGTATCGCGCAGCATACCATTTGGTCAGTAGTTCTGGATAGCAGGTGAATGGCACAATAAATAGTGTTCATAGTATTTTGGGCAGGAGGAATAGCTCGCTGTCACTTGGAGGGAAATAGAAGCTGTACTTAGGCTGGCCAATTATTACACTGGTCTTGTAGTGCACAGGATTTGCACTATAAAATCCGAGTCTGATGTTTACTGAAATCACTGCACTCTTATTAAATCTCTCTTCTTACTCTCACTGTGTCACTGTTTGCCCGGATCTTAATTTGTACATATTACTAGGTCTTGGACTTATATTCTATTGGAGATCACCTGCCCGATATTCTAGTCGCTATCACACTGTCACTGCATCATTCACTGTCACTCACTGTCGGTGGGGCGGCGGTGTGGTTAGTGGGGCGGTGGGAGGATTCACAGCCTGACTCCTGATGGGGGCTGAGTCCCGCCTGTGGCCTCTGTATCCAGCGGCCATGGAGTCACTCGTGGGGGCGTCCTCTCTCGTCCGGGGCTAGAGGCAGTGAAGGGCCCTGCTCTGTCAGGGCTGTGGGTTGGATTGCGGCCCTCAGGGTTGGGGCCGAACAGCTTCCTGAAATGCACACTCAGGTACCTAATGGAGGACGAGGGTCGTCGGCATCGGGGTGGGGAAAGGCCTCGACCGGGGGTCCTGGGGGCGGCCGAGGGGGCCTGATGACTGCGGCCTCCTGCCGTTGGGGACGCCGTCAGGAGTGAGCTGCGGCGTCTGTCGTCATCGGAGTTCGTCAGGTAGGGTCCCTCTGGAGCCAGCTGAGCGGAGTACAACCATGGGGATAGCACAGGGCCTCTCCACAGGTCCTCGGGACTGGGACCCTCCTCCTGGAGGATATCACATCGTGGGGGTGTGGCAGCACCTGATGGAGGAGCGGCTGCTGGCCATGGCCTTTTAGGGTCCTTTTCCTGCTATGGCGGCGGCGGGCGAGTTGCGGGTCATAGGGGTGAGCAGCCTTGGCGGACTTATGTCCCTGACGCCCGGGGTCGGGTCGCGCTCTGTCTGCCCCTCCGTAGGCTCCTCCTGGGGGTGTTGTGTTGCCATCAGTCGTTATTCCTGGCATTTTATATTATATACATATATATATATATATATATATATATATACTGTATGTGCCAGAAGCCATAATCCCGTAAGGAGTGGCCATTTGACTTTGAGTTATTTGTTTTACGGGGAGAGGCACTAACCCTCCACCAATCCACTTGTTGACACGTAGGGAGCACGTATGCTTTGGTTAAATGGTTACCACCCAGCGTTGTAAATGGTTTCTTGGCTTACAGGAAACCATTTGTCTTGTCACTCAATGTAAAGCCACCTGTAAATGAAAGAAAAGCAATAAGAAGTGACAGGAAAGATGGGAGAAATAGGAAGAGAGGAGGGCAGGCACAGAATATATATATATATATATATATATATATATATATATATATATATATATATATATATATTTTTATATATATATATATATATATATATATATATATATATATATATATGCCTGGTCAAAAATTGGGATTTTTCCAGAAATTCCAGGTGTCACTAAATTTTCCATGAAAAATTAAAGCTAGAGTGACCAACCATGGTGGATTAATTTTTTTTTTTTATGCGAGGAAGAAGGAACCAAAGGCCATGAGCCCGCAGTAACAGTTCTCTCCAATAGAAAAACAAAATACAATAGAGAGCCAAATTCAAGATTCAATCATTTTCAGATGCCTGGACACTCTGCGTTTGAAAGACTGGAGATCATAGGCACCAGGAAATACAGACAGAGGGAGACAGTTCTAGAGTTGACCTGTTGCATAAAGGAAAGGCTGGGAGTAACGGTTAACTCTTGCATTAGAGAGTAGGACAGAAAAGGGATGAGAGTTTGCTGCCAGACGGGTGCTACGCGCCCGTCGTAGAGGTGGATGAATGCAAGCAGACAGTTCAGAGGAGCAGTGACCATTAAAGTAGAGATAGAAAAAAGATAAAGATGCAACAGTGCGGTGAAGAGACAGAGGTTGAAGGGAGTCAGTAAGAGGAGGAGAGTTAATGAGACGAAAAGCCTTTGACTCCACCCTATTGAGAAGAGCTGTATTTGGGGAGCCTCCCCACACATGAGAGTTGTACTCCACACAGGGGCGAATAAAACCCCTGTATAGAGTCAACAATTGTGTGGGGATAAAGAAAGAGCGGAGTCCACTTAGCACACCCAATCTCTTGGAAGCAGATTTTACAAGAGATGTAATATGATCTTTCCAAGATAAGTCCCGAGTATATGAAACCCCAAGCATGTTCAGGGATGATGCAGGACTAAGCTGAATATTATTAAACATTAATGGGTATACCTGTGGAAGATTTCGTCGGGTTGATAGGTGTAAGAACTGAGTCTTAGATGCATTAAAAACAACCATATTATTTTTACCCCAGTCAGAGATACCAGCCAAGTCAGACATTAGGAGTGCCATAGCCTCATCCCTTGTTTGTTGAAGTAACTGTTGAGATGGGCGTTGCAGGAACCGAATGGAAAGGTGAAGGGTGGAGTCATCAGCGTATGAGTGGATAGGGTTAGATGTACAGCTTAGAAGATCATTGATGAATAAAAAGAAGAGAGTTGGTGATAGGACAGAGCCCTGAGGAACACCACTGTTGATAGATCTAGGAGAAGAATGATGGCCATCTACAACAGCCGCTATAGAACGACCAGAAAGGAAGCTAGCGATGAAGGCACAGATGGAAGGATAGAAACCGTAGGAGGGTAGTTTCGAAATTAAAGATTTATGCCAGACTCGATCGAAAGCCTTTGAGATGTCAAGTCCAATGGCAAAGCTTTCGCCAAATTCCCGAAAGGAGGATGACCAGGAGTCTGAAAGGTAGGGGAGAAGATCGCCAGTGGAGCGTCCCTGACGGAACCCATACTGACGATCAGAATGAAGGTTGTGATAGGAAAGATGCCTTAAAAATTTTCTATTGAGAATTGATTCCAAAACTTTTGAAATACAGGACGTTAAAGCAATTGGACGATAGTTGGAGGGTTGGGAGTGGTCACCCTTCTTTAGGACTGGCTGAATGAGAGCAAACTTCCAGCAAGAAGGAAAGGTACAAGTTGACAGACAAAGGCGAAAGAGTTTGCCTAGGCAGGGTGTAACCACAGAAGCACAGTTCTTGAGAACAACAGGAGGGACCCCATCAGGCCCATATGCCTTGTTAGTACTGAGGCCAGTGATGGCAGAAAATACATCAGCTGAAGAAATTTTAATGACAGCCACGAGGAAGTCAGAGGGGGGAAGTGATGGAGGAACAGCACCGGAATCGTCTAAGGTGGAATTGTAGGAGAAAGTCTGTGCGAAGAGATCTGCTTTATCAGTAGAAGAAATAGCTACAGAACCATGAGAGTAGAAAAGAGGAGGGAAGGATGATGAGGTAAAGTTGTTAGAAAGGTTTTTGGCAAGGCGCCAGAAGGAGCGGGAAGAATTTGAGTCGGAGAGTTGAGAACATTTAGTATGGATGAAATTATTTTTAGTAGAGCGAAGAACAGACTTAGCACAATTCCAGGCAGAAACATACAGATGATGTGATTCAGGGGTGGTTTGGCTCCAGTACCTTTTGTAGGCCCTCTCCTTGTTGCGGACAGCATTAGAATAAGCGTGATTAAACCAAGGCTTTCTTGCTTTAGTCAAAGGATATGAGAAAGGAATGTATGCTTCCATGCCCGAGAGAATAACCTCTGTAATGCGCAAGGCACACTCAGATGGCTCACGGCCATGGAAGCAATAATCACTCCAGGGAAAATCAAAGAAGTACTGCCTGAGGGCCTCCCAGTCCGCGGCTCCAAAATACCATAGACAATGTTTCCCTGGAGGGTCCACAGGCCGTACCGGAGTGATAGGAGAGGTTAAGGTGACAAGGTTGTGATCGGAGGAGCCCAACGGAGAGAGAAGATTAACAGAGTAAGCAGAAGGATTAGTTGTGAGGAAGAGGTCAAGTATGTTGGAGCTCTCTCCAAGGCGGTCAGGGATACGGGTAGGGTGCTGTACAAGCTGCTCTAGGTCATTAACCCCTTAACCGCGGGGCGTCACTTTCGTGACGCTTGGGAGCAAGGGATCATACCACGGGGTGTCGCTTTTTTGATTCTGTGTTATTTTGAATTCACCTGGGCTTCCAAGTGGGCGCTTGTATCATCTATCAGTACCGCCAATGTCCAACACTAGTCAGCACTCCTAATCTCATATGTACTCCCATCCATTGTTGACAATTTAGCCATTTCTCCCCGTTCTTGACTCCCCTCCCTAACCCCCCTCCATTACCCTATCCTCTCGCCTGACCGGCCGTGCTACGCTAAGTAAATCTTCCCTGGAATTTTTCACTTATTTCATCCATTGAAATAAGCCTTATGTCCTATTCTTATACCAAATAATATATACAAGAAAAAAATAAGGTAAGTGAGAGTGCCATACACCTGGAATTGGCTAATTATCACCTGACAACACCTCACGTGCACTCGTTCGCTAATTTTCGCTGTTTTTTTTCCCCTTGAAATATGCCGTATAATCTATTTTCGTAATAAATATACATGTAAGGAGGGAAGGGAGAAGCCTATGTGATATTTACATTCACCTGGAACTACCTAATTTATAATGTATTGTCTAGATTTCCTGCCAATCATTTCAGTGCTAGACATAGCTGTTTCAAGAGCTAACATTGGTAGCTCTGAATATCCCCTAAGTAGGCCTCCACCCCGGCCCTCTGTTATCAGATTACTCTCATCTTCCGAAGTGAGGGTACGTATGTTTCTTCTTGCTGACTTCAAGGACTTTTTCACCCCCATGCAAAGGGCCCTGTGACCTTTACCCCCTACTAAACCTCGTGTGGATAGAGGTAAAGGGCTGACAATTGATAAAAGAGTGACTACGATCTTTCTATTCAGTAAAACATGCAAGTGTAATTGTAAATAATGTCTAAATAATGTGTAAACAGCAAGTGAAAGTAATGAATGTAAATATACGTGAACAATGGAAAATAGTTTTATAAGTTACTTCAAGTGACAGTGCATAACACAGTGTAAATAAAATAGAAATGTAAATAACGTAATTAAAATAGAGAACGTAAATAGAAATGTAAATGAGTAGTATTATAAGAATACGAGTATATACCCTAGGAGTAATGAAAGTGAAAGTTTCACTCTAGCATGTCTGAATGCTATGAGTTATGAGAGTGAAGATGAAAGTGACATTCACTCTCAATGCTAGTATACAGGACGAGAAAGTGAATGCTACGTATTTTACTGAAAGAAATTGAATCCCTACAGTGACAATGAACTAATACTACTGAAGGAAACTTATGGATAAAGACTGTAGATATATATAAGTGTTATATAGTAATAGAAATATAAAGTGTGAGGGGTTTTATGAATAATAAATGACAGAGTACCAAGAGCGAACTAGTGCCAGTGCGACGATCAGACGCGCTCGTAATTTCCATTGCTTTCACAGTGTTTTTTTTTTTTTAGTATGGATCCCAAACTACTTGAAAATTGTAGAATAGTGTTTATAGTGTTTGTATCTGGCTGTGGTAATCATATTACGGGTTGTCGGGAAGTGTAAAGTGGAGACTTCGTTACCCTACTTCAGAGGTCTCCACAAGTCCTACGGTAACGGACGAAGGCTCAACAATCATTCCAGGAGAAAGCTGAAGGTATGTGCCATAAACATATTTAATTTTATTATTCTAGGACTAATAACTGATTTTTGGCAAATATTTTTTGAGAGTCTGTCGGAGCCCAAATAACCCCGCGGGACACGCAAGTCATTGGTAAACAAGCCCGCGGTGTAGGGGTTAAGGATAGAAAAGATGTAGGCTTGTTCACCAGGTGGATCAGTGAAAGGAGAGGAGAGCCAAAGGTGGTGGTGAACATTGAAATCTCCTAGAATGGAGATTTCAGAGAAAGGAGAAATGGATAGAATGTGTTCCATTGTAGAAGTAAGATAGTCGAAGAATTTTTGATAGTCAGTAGAATTAGGGGATAAGTAAACAGCACAGATATATTTAGTCATAGAATGACAGGAAAGCCGAAGCCAGAGTGTAGAGAATTCAGAAGAATCGAGTTCAGGAACACGAGAGCAAGATAATTCGTTGCGTATATATACACAACAGCCACCTTTGGCTTTGAAATGAGTATAGAGAAAGTAGGAGGACACAGAAAAGGGTTTCCTGTCAGTTGCCTCAGACAGCTGAGTCTCAGTTAGAAAAAGAAGGTGAGGTTTAGAGGAGGAGAGGTGGTGCTCAACAGAGCGAAAGTTGGAGGAATGGCCGCGAATGTTGCAGAAATGAAGAAGAAGAGAGTCAGACAGTGGTTCCAGGCACCTCGAGTCATCACCGGGAGAGGGGCGGATGGTGGAGGCATTTATGGTCCCCCCCCTGGGGACTCCGAGGCTTGGTGATGAGACTCCATTTTTGAATTTTGGAAAAGGAAGTGTAGTGTGTACTGTGCATGTAGTTTGGTGTAGATAATTGACTGTGATGGCCTAAGGTGACATGCACAGGATCAGTGAGCTTGACTTTGCCTAGGGCTAAAAGTTGGAATTTTCCACGTATTCCAGATGTCAACTGATTTTCTTTGAAAGATCAAGGCTAGAGCCACGAAACTTCGTGGACTTATAGATTGTGATGAGCTAATGTGATATGCTCAAGATCAGTGAAATTGACCTCAAGGTCCTATTATACCATGGCATCCAGTAGGCAGTGGCTTTGGTATGTTTTTCTTTATCAAAATTGCTCTTCGACAATTCTACGATGTTCTAGTTATTATTATTATAATAATAATTATTATTATTATTAAGTGTCGCTATATACTCGTATATGGCAATGCTTATTGTTTTGGTAAATACAATTAATATTTTTCATTAGAGCTTGATTTTATACACGAAGGTACCCTAGGGTAACCCAAGTACTTGTGCCAAATATAAATTACCTTGACCTACTTTTTGAGGTCATACACTCATTTTTGGTGCAAAAACTGAGTATTTGAAATTAAATATTTCATAAACAATTGAGATACAGCTATTTGGTTGAAAAAAAAAAAATTATTGACAATCTTGGCTGAATATTTTTGCCATTTACCTTAGTAGAGAAAACCGAATTCAAATCTGCTCTGCGTTTTCTTTGTGACACGTTTTAGAGAAAACCAGAAAGCTATAACGTTAAAGAAATATAGCTATCGTCCCTCTCATTTTCTAAAAGGAATATGGTTACAGTTACGCATATAGTTAGCCAGTTATTGAGACAAATGTAAAATGTACCCTAGGCAAAGCTTCCCTCTTGTGGCTACATAATTAGTACATAGGTAACCAGTTATTATTATCATCATTAGTAGTAGTAGTGGTAGCAGTAGTAGTAGCAGTAGTAGTAGTTGTAGTAGTAGTAGTGGTAAATCTGGTCGGTGGGGACATCTATCATCCACCCAGTCAGTGTAGTGGTACTGTGCTTCGAGGTAGCTCTACAATGAGTGGCATGCCAAATGATTTCCTGTAAACCAGGAAGGCATTTAGTTCCCGGACAGACAAACAGGCGACGACCTACGACCGGACAAAGGACATTGGTTGGATTACAACATAGGATGTAAGGGATGCGAATGATGAGGTGAAAGAGAGAGACATTGTCCAGGTGCTTGAGGGTGCAAAAGTGGACATACGTGGATTAACTGCTACTAAATGGAGAGGGGAGGGTGTCAGAGAGTGGTAGTATGGGCGGGGTATATGCGCGGAAGTAAGTGAAAATGAGAGGGCAAAAGAAGGTGTATGTAATGGATGCAAGAGCATACAGAGGCTGGGGGAGTGGACTTTCAGATCACCACTTCATGGTGGTGAAAGTCAAGGTTCAAGCGCAATGCAGGAATTGTAAGAGGGAAGGAAAGGAGAAAGTAGCCCATACAACGAGGATAGAAAGCCTGCAAGAGGATGAAAAAAGTAAGGCAGAAAATAAGTGAGAAGGGGAGTAGCGATTGGGTAAATATGATTTGGAGCAGACAGGGAGGTGGAAGATGTGGGCATGATATTCACAGAAGAAATCTGTGCAGCATGTGAGGTGGTGTGAGGTGATGAGATGATATAAAGAGATGCAAGGAACAGCTTGTTGAAATGAGATGATGCAAGCTGTGGCACACAAGAAGAAGGCATATAGTCAGTGGATGGGAAGAAGAGGCATGGAGGAAGTTGACAGACGGAAGAGACAGTTATATGTAGTGAGGAAAATAGAGATGAGATGATTACTAAGAGTAAAAATAGAGTGGACGAGGACTTTGGAAGGAATCTGAGTGTAAAGGGGGGGGAATATATAAAAACAATGTTCTGAAAGGAGGCAAAGAGAGTTAGACAGGGTGATAAACAGGTTAGTAGAGGAGTGAAAGAAGAAAATGGTAGATTGATTGTGGAAAAAGGAGAAAAGGTGGGCAGATGGAGAGAACACTTTAAGGAACTTTTAAAAATTTAGAATGAAAGTCTTGCGAGTGTATGAGGCTGGGGAATGCCTAGGAGATGGAGGGAGGTGAGAAGGAAGGAATAGATCAGTAGGGTGGAAGTAGTGGAAGGAATGAAGAAGGTCAAAACAGGGGCTTAGTGATGGGGTGGGCGGAGGAGGCGACCACCCCTCCCCCCCTGGAGTGTCTTGAAATAGTATGGGGCTAAACAAATAATAATAAATCTGTAAAAATAAATAAATAATAAAAAATCTTTGAAAATAAATAAATTAATAAAAATAAATAAACTTTGAGAGAGACAGAGAGAGAAAGAGAGAGAGAGAATCATGGCGAGTCAGCGTCATGCAGACATAATTTTGGATCAGTTCTCAAAGAAAAAAGCAAGAAGACTGAATCTCCTTTTATGAATATACAGTATTGTCATGGCATGCAAAATTTCTGAGCAACTATATGTATCTAGAATAGTTTTTTTTTTTTTTTTTTTTCATTTTAGCTGATATAGCGGATATAGAGTATCATAATGAATGAATACATTTATCTGTCTGAGTTCGAAAATGTGTTATGTTTTTGTTAATCACTTTTTGCTTCTATTTAATTAATCAGAAATGATTTCTCAAGCAATATCTGTTCAAATATGATAACGATCAGCTCAAAGGAGTGCTAGAAAATTTACTGCCTGTGATTAAAGTAGAAATCAGGTTGTGTGTGTGTGTGTGTGTATATATATATATATATATATATATATATATATATATATATACCTTGGCTGCTTCCCCCAAGGATAGGGAGGTAGCCAAGACAGGATGACACACTCCCCATTTACACATCCATTCAAACACATTCATTCGCATCTTAGCCCCAAAGGGGAGAAGGGACAGATCCTCACCGCACCACACCGCACAAGGGTCAACTGCGCAGGGCAATCAGTGACATCCGCGGCAGAGCCTGACAGCAGAGCTGGTTTACCCCTGCCACATCATAATAGACCCATCCCCTTACCTGCACCTGACCTGACTAGCTGATCAGACCAAATGCGGGAGAATATCCCATCAGGGCTGCGACATCATTTATTCATTCACAATTTCTCTCCATTTATTTCTGTCACGCACAGCCACTCTTCCTTGCTCAACAGACATCCCTCTCACTTTCAGCTCTTTCTTCACACTGTCCATCCATCCTATTCGTGGTCTCCCTCTCAGCCCTACACGTCTCACATCAGATCTAGTTATCTTTTTCACCAATCACTCATTATCCATTCTCTCCATATGCCCAAACCATCGCAACACCCTCTGCTCAACTCTACCAGACATCTCCCAAACAACTCCAGTTCTCCTTCGCACTTCATCATTTCGCACTCGATCCATACGCGTCACTCCACACATACTCCTCAGACACCTTATCTTCATTACATTTAAACTTTTCCTCTCTGCTACACCCATATCCCATGTTTCAGCCCCATATAACGCAGTCGGTACCACAACACCCTCATACAGCCTTCTTTTTACATCCATTCTAAGTAAACGACATCTAAACACTTTTCATTCCTCCCAGCACCTTACCTACTTCATTTATTCTAAACTTCACTTCTGCATCTATTCATCCATCCAAAGCAACATGTGACCCTAAATATTTAAAACACTCTACCTCCTCATGCAACTCACCATTCAAAACTATATCCATCCTCCTTCCATCTATCAACCTCGTACATTTCATCACTTTACTCTTATTCTCATTTACTTTCAATTTCCTCCTTTCACACACCCTTCCAAACTCCTCTGCCAACTGTCTCAACCTCTCCTCTGAATCATTATATTTTTATTTTTGAATATTTAATGATTTTTTTTTTCTTAGAACATTCAATTAAAAATAGCAGAGAAGTCTAAGTAATTTTTTTACTTAGCCAAGTGGGTAGACTTCCAGTGCATGGCACATTTATAATTATAGATCATGTACGAACTATGGAAGTGGTTCTTAATATGTTATGTGATAATAATCGAGTCTTGAGGTACCAAGAGATTTGTCAAATATTTAAAATTGTATTGCTTTCCTTTAGCACACAATAATATGTTTTTGTTATCGCCTTTTGTCAGATAAATTTTGACATTTTCAGGTTCCAACTAACTTGACTAGGATTATTATGCTCTCAAAGGCGAGGAAAATGCACATGACACTCTCAGATGCATTATTATTCTTTTATTCCACAAGGATCATTATAAAAGCTTCCTTTTTCAGCCAAATTATTTTCTTAATCTATTTTTCGCCGTTTTCACTATGATGAGTTATCATCTAAATATTCCAATACATTCTTTCATAGGCCCCAGAAAGCCCCTAAAAGTACTTAATTTTCAAACATTTTCCTGGGGGGGGGGCGCTGTGAGGCCCCCCCCCCCAGACCCACCAGCTGCAGAGGCTCGCTTCGCTCGCCTCCCACCACCTTTTCAAGAATACTGTATATAGACATCCTTCTCCCCCACCCTTGTGAACTTTCTGGCTACGCCCCTGGGTCAAAATGGGGAAATACCCAGGAATTGATAGCGTGGTCAAATGCTGCAGCATGGGGGAGAGACAGTAGTGGAATGGATATAGAAGATGTGCAGATATTCATTGTAGGAAGGTAGTGTACCTGAGGACTGGAAGTCAGGCATAATTATTCCACTGTGCAAAGGAAAAGGGGATAAAGAAGTGTGTGGTAATCATAGGGGCATTTGTCTTCTTAGTGAAATGGGAAAAGGAAATGGCAGGATACTTATTGGCAGTTAGGAAATAACAGAGGAAATAGGAGGAGGAGAACAGGGAGGATTTAGGAAAGGAGGAAGTTATGTAGATCAGATATTCACCCTTAGGTCTTTAGTGGACAAGTTTCTAGAGAAGGGAAAAATGTTTATGCGGCCCTCATGGGTTTGGAGAAAGCATATGACGGAGTGGATAGACAAGGAATGTGGAAAATATCAAGCATAAATGGAGTAAGTACGAAATTACTGAATGCCGTGAAAAGTATGTATGAGGGTGCTAAGGCTGCAGTGTATGTATATAGTGAACTGAGTGAATTTTTTCATCTGAATGTTGGATTGCAACGGGGATGTGTCATGCTTCCATGGTTGGTCAATTTATATGTGGATGGGGTTATAAAAGAGGTACAAGATAGGGCAGTAAGCGGCCCTAATGAGAGAGGGCAGAGTTTGGAAACTTCCTTTACTGTTGTTTGCATGTGATACTATAATGTTAAGTGCAGATGAAGTGGAACTGCAAGGCTGAGTGAATGAGTTTGTGAGAGTGTGTAAGAAACGGAATAAAAAAATGAATGTAGGGAAGAGTAAAGTTATGGTCTTCAAGAGCAATGAAGTCACTGAATGTACAGTGAGGATGGATGATGAGCAAATGGAAAATATAAGTGCATTTCAGTACTTGGGAAATGTGATAAGTAAGGATGGAAGTTTGGAGGATGAAGTGCTTGAAAAGGTACAAGAAGGAAGAAAGGTTGCTGGTTCTTTGAACGCTGTGATAAGAAGTAGGGATGCGACCACGGAAGTAAAAAAAACTACTGCATGATAATATTGTGATACCAACTCTAACATATGGAGGTGAAGCTTGGACCTTGTTGGAGGGACAGAAGTCAAGAGAGTTGTGGATACGAGTTATTTGAAAGGAGCATGTGGAGTCACATGGAGAGACAGACTGACAAATAAGAAAGTGAAGGAGCATTTTGGTGTGGATGTGGATGTGACAGATTGCATTAGGAGAAATAAACTGAAGTGGTTTGTCCATGTGGAGAGGATGGAGAGCGAGAGACTAACGAGGAATGTGTATGTGAGTGAGGTGGAGAAGGGGAGAGATAGGAGGCGGCCGAGGATGAGGTGAAGGGATCGAGTGGAGAGGTATATGAGGGGGGGGAGGTGAGCTGGGGAAGGGCACTGAAATGGCGGGGCACAGGGCGACATGGAGGCCATTTGTTTGTGGCAACCCCTTACGGTATTGAGGCATCTGGCAATTGACAGATATATAGCTAAAATCTGGACAGGATGAAGCCAATCATATGTTTACAAACATCTGATTATATTTTGTTAAGAATCAAATTATTAATGACACACAGTAAAGTAAGCCAGTTGAAGCACTGATTTGATTTGTAATCTCTTATGATAGATATCCTGTTGTTTTTCTCCCTTTCAGCATCCACTCTTCCTCCACAGACAGATACCTACTGTATACTAACACACACCTCTTCTATCCCTCCCGCCTCCAAATGCTTCAAAACCTGTACGATGGAGTTTGAGTATGCAAGGTGGGGAGAGAGGATTGGCAACTCTGTCATAAACTCGGGAGTGGATCCAGCTGCTTGTATGTACATGAATACCTAATTACGCATGTACATACTGTATACACTTAAAACCATTCTTTGATACATTTGTTTTGTAAGTACATTCGTGATAATGTGTGTATGGGCACATGTACTTGTTTTTCTGTACAACACTTACTTGTTTTGTGGAAAGAAAGAGGGCAAAGAGGAAGGGAAAGAAAGGATAAAGGGCGAGGATGAAGTTTGGGGTTGGGAGTGAATGAATGAATGAATGAAAGAAAATGTGACATGGCGGAACAACAGCATAGGTCATATGCCGCCGAACATAAAATTGAAAGTAAAAATTTATAAAAAACGATAAAAAGCCGAGATAAACAATGCATAAAAGAAATGAACAATATAAAAGAATAAAAAAAAAAAAAAAGCTAAAAAATATGGTGGAAAGATACGGGTTAAAATTAGAACACAATCATTAAAATTCAAATAAAATTATCGAAAACCCCTACAGCTTGTGAAGAAGGCCAGAACTCAACACAAAAGAGAATGTGTCTCCCCACAGAGTACAAGCCTCTTCCCCAAGAACCGAAGAAAGAAGGTACGATCCATCGGCAGCTCGGCACCCGGAAAGGTACTGCCGACGAAGGTCCCCAAGACTGGGGCATTCGACAAGATGTCACACAGTCAAAGGAACCAGACAGTCATCGCAATAGGGAGGGGGCGCCCTCTCCATTAAAAAACTATGAGTCAGCCTAGTATGGCCAATCCGGAGACGAGCCAAAGCTGTTTCCCACTGTCAGGACAGTCCCACATACCCCCCATCGCCCAGGTTCCTACGAATGCTGTGGAGTTTGTTCGCCCCTGCTGCATTCCACCTCTGCTTCCAGCAGAGACGGACAGGCTCCACAGTGGCTCCACATAAATCCTCGGATGGGATACGGTATTGGGGAGAGGAAGAGCGAGAGGCAGCAGCTCTCGCCAAAGAGTCAACACGCTCATTGCCCACGACCCCCACATGTGCAGGGACCCAGAGTATCCTCGCCTACGTAATAAGAAGAGCCACTCCAAGACAGACAAGACCATGGGATGTGATGGAAAGCCACGAGACAAAGCTTGTAGGGCACTGGCCGAGTCACTAAAAATGGTAAAAGGAGCTGGAGGAAAGGTAAAAATCAATTCAACCGCAACTAAACTGGCAGTAAGTTCAGCAGTAAAAACAGATGCACAGGGAGGGAGACTCCCACCACGGCTAAAATCACGGAAGATGACACCAAAGCCTGTCCCCACATGGGATTTAGAGCCATCAGTATGTACAGGGATCGAGTCATTGTGAGCAGAGGCATGTTCTAAAAAACAAGACAAAGCTGCCTGTGAGGAAAGAGAAGCCTACCTCTCAAGGAAGTAGTCACATGGTTGTACCTCCGGAAGAAGCCAGGGGGCCACTCGCGGGACATGCACAGGGCAAACAGGAGAGGACTGGACACCCAACTCCTCCATGGCAGCCCTCACAATGTACCCGAACGGTTGTGGATAGCGAGGGTGGGTGTCATAAAAGGGGAGAAGAGCGACATCAGAGACAGCCTGACAACACAGTGAGGCTGGAAGACACTGCACCATTAAGGATTGGCAGCGGAGATCCAGCAATGGTTCGTTCGCATCAACCAACAGGCTTTCAATTGGCGAGGACCGAAAAGCCCCAGTTGACAAGCGAATCCCAGCATGATGGACAGAATTTAGTGGCCACAGCCGTGCCTCAGTAGCAGAGGAGTACACCACACACCCATAGTCCAATTTGCTCCTAACTAAGGCACGGTAAAGTCGGAGCAGAATGGTTCTGTCAGCGCCCCAAGACAAGTGAGATAGGGTCCTCAACAGAGACAGGGCACGGAGGCATGAGAGTCGTAATGAACGGATACGAGGTACCCACATCAGTCTCCTGTCTTAGACAAGTCCGAGAAATCTTGTTTAATCGACACATCGCACCCTGTGGCCATTTAACTGGAGATCTGGGTCGGGGTGAACTCTCAAGCAGCAGAAATGCAAGGTCACCGTCTTTGTTGGCGAGAAATGGAAGCCGCGCACTGTGGCCATGTCCAGAGCAAGACCCTGTCCAGAGCGAGCTACATGCGACGTTCAGCCACGGACATATGGGAAGCAGCATACCATAGAGCCAAATCATCAACATACAGTGAGGCCGACACCCCTTCTGGAATAGAGGACACTATACCGTTCAATGCTATTGCAAAAAGGGTCACACTGAGGACACTTCCCTGAGGCACCCCTTCCTCCTGAGGGTACGAAGGAGACAAGGTGACACCAACCCTAACTCTGAATGAACGGTCATGCTGAAAATTTAATATAAAGAGGGGCAGCCTACCACATAAACCAAAAGAGTGGAGTTGTTGGAAGATACCAAACCGCCATGTAGTATCATATGCCTTTTCTGGATCAAAGAAAACGCACACTAGATGCTGCTGTCTAGCAAAAGCATCACATGCTGCAGCCTCAAGACGGACAAGTGCATCTGTTGTTGAGTGACATTTTCGAAAACAAGTCTGACACTGAGAAAGACATTTATTCCTTTCTAGGAAATACATTAGGCAGGTGTTGACCATTTTCTCAAATAATTTGCACATGCAGGACGTTAAGGCAATCGGGCGATACTCCATGGGACTGTAACCTGCCTTCCTCGGCTTCTGGAATGGCAGGATAATGGCCTCACGCCAAGAGGTGGGAAGAGAGGATTCCCTCCAGATTCTGTTATAAAGGCTGAGAAGAAAGTGCAGAGCATCATCATCCAGGTGTCGAAGCATTGCGCAGGGAATATCATCCGGCCCTGGTGAGGTGTCACAGCAGAGGGAAAGGGCAGATTGGAGTTCACGACCAGAGAAAGGGAGGTTGTAGGACTCCACACGGAGAAAGGCAAGGGACAAAGACTGCTGTCGTCATGGAGGGTGGGGAAGGGGCATGAGAACCATCTGTAAAAATTTTAATAGAGTCAGCATAACAGAGGGGTAGGGCAAAGGGACAGTCAGTGGACTTAGTAAACGGGATGTGGAAGTGTAAGTGAAAGAAGGAGGGGAGAGGGAACCAAGGGGGAACTGGAGAGACAGGAGACATGGGGAAAGGATGAGGCAGAGGCAAGGACAATTGGCAAAAGGATTGCAAAGCACGGATGAGGAATGGAACATGGAAACGTAGAGGCCAGGATGGATCATCGTGGGAGATACTAGGATGGGCATAAAGTATAACCAAGGGATGGGAAGGGGAAAAGGAGAGACTTCTATATTAGAATGAGCAGTCTTGGAACACTCGCCATCGCTCCATGGGTAACACATTTGCCTCTGCATGCACTGCAGCAGCCGGCAAGAGCAGAGTGCGCCAACTGCTGTTCAGAGGGCAGAGTTTTGAATTGTGTTGAGCTTACGTAAAAGGGAGGGGGATGTGGATCCATATATGGTACAGCCATAGTCCTGTTTGCTCCTGATATACGTTCGGTAAAACTTCAACAGGACTTCCCGGGAGGCGCCCCATCAGAAGCCAGTTAAGCATTTCATGAGCGAAAGGCATTTCATACACGAGACCTGTAAATAATCAATGTGTGCCTTCCAAGTTAGAACTGGGCCATCAAGTCAGAGGCCCAGGAAAGTATGGTGACGCCTGAGAGGGACCGGGATGTCATGAATATGAATAGTGGGCAAAGAGGGTAATGCACGTCTAAGGGTGAAAAACATTAGAACACTCTTGTCTACATTAACCTTGAATCCCCAATTCGCAAACCAGGTTAGTAGGGTGTTAATCCCCGACTGGAGAGTCCTGTGCCTCTAGCAGAGTGGATGCTGAGCTGAGGAGGGTTAGGTCATCTGCATAGACTAGGAGGGAGCTGCCTGGAGGACGGGGAAGTGTGGACAACAACATGTTAAAGAGGAAGGGACTCAAGATCGACCCCTGAGGTACCCCTCTACGAACCGGGAATGAAGAAGATGTTATCCCCCCAAAAAAAACTGAGAAGGTTCTACCAGAGAGGAAACTATGGAACCAAGTCAGAGGCTTCCCCACTATCCCCACTCTCGATAAATTATAGAGGATCCCCTTGTGGGAAGCAGAATCAAAGGCACCGGCCAGGTGGATAAAAAGGACCAACATGATTTCTTTGCTTCTATATGTAACTTGGATGGAATGCTCAAGTTGATGAAGGACATAAAGAGTACTGCATCCTGGCCAGAAGCCACATTGCTCCTTCAGGAGAAGACCCTTCCTCTCTGCCAACGAATGTAACCTGTTACTCACAACTCATTCCATGAGTTTTCCAAGGCAGGAAGGAAGTGCTATTGGCCTGTAGCTACTAAGTAGGGTGGGGTCTTTCCCTGGCTTTGGAAACAGGAGAATGGCAGCATGTTTCCATGCCGTGGGAAAGACGCCCAGCTGCCAGCTATTGTTTAGCAGCTTTAGGAGATCATGTCCCACAGAGGGAAGGTGGGCCAGGAATTCATATGGTATAGTATCCGGTCCAGCAGCTTTGTGCTGGGGCAGAGCATGGACTGCGACTGACAACTCATGGAAAGTGATAGGGGGCGACAAATCCATGGGGGAGGGCTCTGCTGCAGCTACCTCAACCACATGCATGACCCAGGGCAAGTCAGGGAGGAGAGCAGGGATACTAAGAGACATGCTGTAATGTCGTGCAAGTGCATCAGTTTTCCTGGCGGTAGTAAGTAGATCTACACCAACTTGGGTTAGTGGATATTAGAAGGAGGTTAGCTTACCCTTCATGGCCCACGAAAAACACCATGTGTGAGTGGAAGAGGTGGAAAATGACAGCAAGGCTACAAAAGTTGCCCAGGCCTTCCGTTTTGCAGCTGTGAAGATACGAACACATTCTGCATTTAGCCGACGATATTGAAGCCTGTTGCCCTTAGATAGGCAGGTCTGCCACATGCACCAAGCCCGGTACTTAGCTGCCACCACCCAGTGACACTCCTCTGTCCACCAAGGGACACCACACCGCGGCGTCTGACGGGAAGTGACTAGCGAAAATGTATTCTTGCCTGCTGTTATCAACCAATCTGAGAAACCACCCACAGCGATATTTAAGGGAGAATGAAGACAGGCTGAGAGTTCGTCAAGTCCGCGGAAAACTTTGTCCATCCACGATCCCACAGACGCCAATGCAGGCTCGTGGGAACCGAGTCAGAAACGGACATATCAGGGAAGTGGATTATCAGTGGGAGATGATCGCTGCCCATACAGGGTCCCACGGTAAACTCCACCCCATGAAAGTAAACATCCCCTATACACAGGTCTAAAGCTGAACCCACTCCTGTGTGTGGATCATAACGGGTCTTGAGGCCCGCTGGGGAGAGAAGGGTGTACCTATCTGACTGCAGCAGACAAGAGAACAGGGAAGAACCTGAGGCATTGGCAGAGCTACAAGGGAGGTCAGGATCCCACAGGGGTTTCGAGCATTGAAGTCACCAAAGACCAGTGCCGGTGAAGGGAGATGGTCAAAGTAATGCATTAATTCGGCAACTGTAAGAGTGTGGCAGGGGTTGTATAAGTAGGAAGGAAACCTGACTTCCCTGCATCTCTACCTGTGCACCCAAGGTCTCCAATATCCCATTGTGACAAGTGGTGAGGGGAAATGGCCTACAGGGAATACCTTCTCTGACCAGTATGGCCAACCCTTCCCCTTGTTGAGCCAGCCTATCCTGTCTAATGACAGTGTATCCCCTAAGGTTAAAATAGAGATGTGATTGTAACCATGTTTTGCTTACCCCAACAACCGAGGGAAGAAGTTCATTCATAAACATCTGGAATTCATGGGTTTTTCTCAGTACAGAATGAGCGTTCCACACCACCACGGAAAGAGGTGTACGAGTGGAGTCTAAGATGATGGCGCGAGGGAGAATAGCCTGGGCATGAGTTGCTCACAGATGTCCTAGGGTGAGATTCCCTGAAGATAAGCGGAGATGGCATCGATGATGATCTGAAGAAGGGTAGCAAGATCCACAGCGGGGAGAGGTCACGGCTAGCTACCAAGAAAAGGGGGGTGATGAGGGAGGTTGCTAGGGTCTGGCTGGTGGGGTACAGGTTGCAGGGTTGCGATTAAGGGCACGTTCCTGTGGTTGTCCTTGGGAGAGAAGTGGAGCCGGCATGATCTCATCCATCGGGGTCCTGCCCGCTGGGAGACATGGTTGGAGACGATGACATTCAGGCACATGAGGGCACCCCAACCTCGGGGGCGAGTGGAAGACTGCTGAGTAGGACAATTTCTGGGCAGATGTATCGACCTCAGTGATTGGCGAGGGTTCTGAAACCAGGTCCCGAAGTCTGTTGTTGCAGTCCCGTTATCCTGTTCTTCCAAAGCGCCAAACCGGTTCATAATGCGTTACCCCACTGAGGGATGAGTCAACCCCAATCCTGAGGAAGAGGAACTACCATGGGCAGAGCCACGCAAAGGGACCCAGAAGCCGTCTCAGAGGGTATTTGTGGAGGAGCCGGTGAACACGACACTCAACCAGAGATAGGATGATCCCGACAGTAGGTGGCTGGGAGGGCACGCAGGATCTTGTTGATGTCCGCCGTGGGTGTTGAAGAGATTCTGCCATCACGATTAACACTTAAGGCAATGTGATATATTGGACACACGTGCGAAACTGGCCTATAGGCACCACCACACAAGTAGCAGTGTGAGTCTGAAGCACAGGTGGTACCATCCTCCATCCAAAATTGGTGGTTACCACTACACATAGAGCAACGAAAACCAGATTTACATGTGGCGGAACCATTACCGAATGCATGGCATCGACAACAACGATAGACGGTGAAAGTATATGGACTTACCCAGAAAGACACCCCACCATAAACCACACACAATTGTAAGGGGCCTGCAAACCGAAGCCATAGTGTCGTGGAAACTTTAGGCTCACCTGGCGCAGGAATCCTGGCCAGGAGCCGAACCACCTCCACCAGATGACTCGTCTCCAGGGGTCGATCTTGATTGTGCTGTAGGATGTTGATTTCTGTGGTGAGGTCAGCCACCAAACAGTCACGAGCAATAGGACCTATGGTGCCAAAGGTGTAAGTGCCTGTCCCTACCTCCCATTCCCGTAATCTTCTACACTTCACCTTCCAGGGGCCCAGTTCATCTAGCTGTTCCATGGGAAGCTTTATCTTACACAAGTCCCTCTCCTGGATCTGCACCTCCAAGGTCATACCATTACCATTGTTGAATGTTTTGTCAGCATGGCGCCACTTTGCAAAGGGTGCAGCTACCAGATACTCAGTGATCTTAGGGGGGAGCAGTAAAAACCCTGGACCCAGAAGCCTCCTGGATGTGAAAAACGGCAAAAGTATCCCCTTGGGACTCACCTGACATTACTGGACGATGGTAAGCAGAGCCCCTAGTCGCTTTTACCTGGGTGGGATCACCACCAACCACGGAAGGAGAAGAGTCACAGGTCCTCTTGATGCCGGTGGAGGAGGAGTCCATATGTTGTGGTTGTGGCGTGCCCCCTGGATCCACAGGTAGCTCAGATGTTTCTCTGGCGTCCGCTAGGAAACTGTAGACAAACCAGACGTAGCAAATTTTTGCAGAAAACAAACTATGTATGCAAGGCAGAACACCACAACGGACGTCCGCACACTATGGCAGGGTACACAACTGGCTTGTTGTGTTGACTTTTTGTAAGGTATTTTGGAGCCCTTGGCATCAACGGATTTAGGCCGGCGGTCTCGTCTCTTCATGTTTTCAGCTTTAAACATTGTGCGATTTTCATATGAAAAACTTTGCAGATTTTCTTCAGCATTTTGGAGATGATGCATTGTTCTTTTAGAAAACTAAATTATATGGGTTTCGAACAAAAGATGCAACTAGAGACTTGTAAATATGTGATGAATGCTGTCACACCCGGTGTGCTTTCACGGCTTCTATAGTAACGTTTTCCCGCAATTAACGCTTTAATGCATATCTAGGAAATTAGTATAACAACTAAAGAATAATATAATGAAGAGCTTATGTACGGTAAATCAATAACTATCACGGGAGAGATTTTAAAAGATATTCAACTTCTGTGGTCTCCGCATGAGTAGCCCGACTTCCATACTGAACTAGCTGGCGATCAGTAGCAACTCTTGAGTTAATGACAATGGAAATTTGAGGGGTCTGCAAGAACTATTAGGCGACGACTGCATGAAGGAGGTTTACACCACAGAACTCTAACGAAGAAAGAGCGTTTGACTGATGAGCTTAGGGCAGGGAGACTCGTATTTGCTCAGCCCCATACTGAGGGCATGGAGTTCTGGGGAAGAGCAGTATTTACTGAGAAGTCCTTTAGCTCCAACTCTCATGGCAAATTACATTGTTGAAGAAGAAACAATACAAAGTTTGATTTTTGTGTAAATATTTATGTTTAAGCATACTGTCACATTTCATAGGTAAGGTGGCATTTAATAATGAACATTTAGAATCGCTGATACACAATGAAATGTTGCGGTTACCAAAGAAATAAATAGGACATAATAGGTCTATATTTTTCATGCAGATATAGCCAGAGGAATATCGCCGAAGAAACACGATCTGGCCACTTGTATGCAATGTGTGGGACTGGGTAACCTTACACATCGTTATATAACGATGCTGGAGGGCGCCTCTGGCCCATACTTTGGGGAGGAATATTCCATTCAGTGTGAGACCTTTACTGTTTCTTTATGACAGGTGTCCCATCCATACTGCTCAGACTGTTCTGTGACGGTTTGAGAGACAAGTTGACTTTCAACTCCTTGAACTACTAAGCAAAGGAGCCAACATGAATGTAACTGAGCATGTCTGGCCTCATGTTTAACACCTAGGACCCATCTTTCGAGAGGACACCTGCCCAGCTCACGGGTCATGTGAAGGTCAAGTGGGAACATTACAGGAACAGGCCTGATCTCACTGACGATGATGTATCCTCGATGCCAAACAGACTCCAGTCATTTAAAAAAAAAAAAAAAAAAAAAAAGGTGGATGGACGAGATATTAATGGTAACGTGCAAGACCTATGGCTTTATAACAGTAGTTATTGTATTGTCTCGGAATACATTAAAAGTGAAACAAACACACACACACACACACACACACACACAGAATATATATATATATATATATATATATATATATATATATATATATATATATACTGCAGAAAACTGCAGATATTAAGTGTTTAATGCTGTAATGGATAACAACTTTATTCTAATCCTTAGGAAGCCGTTCAGGGGTGCGGGGTGAACAGTATGGGTGGTGCCGGGAGTGGTGAGCACAGGTGCTGCTTGACTCTCCCGCTTGTTAGGCCTATACCCACCCTTGTTGTCTGGCTGGATGAGCTATCCAGCTGTTTCCTAACATCACACTCATACCACTGAATCCTCTCACAGTTAAATATTTCATTCACAATGAGTAACCAAAGGTAAGCATTCTGGTGTGAAATAGAAAATAAAACTGATGACTTCCTATGTGATGTATTTCCAAGAAACGTTTTGCTACCCACACCCTGACCCATACAGTGTAAGATGGAATATTTCCAACTATAAGAAATGTGACATAAACCGCTGGAAATGAATCCTGCAATAAGCTGAAAGCCCATGCTCCTCCACGTAGTTACTGAACTGGTTGCATTAAATCCCTGAACTTGAAGTGCGGTTGATCGTAAATGTGCATTTTCATCAATCTGTTTTCAGTAGTATCACTACTCCAAGAAATATTAATTCCAAACTATAGGTGAAATAATAGTATCTGTTTGTATAGGTTCGTAATGGAATATAAATATCTATCTATCTATCTATTGCCAGACGCCTCAATCCCGTTAGGGGTGGCCACAAACAAATTGCCTCCACGTCGCCCTGTCCCCCCCATTTCACTGCCCCGCTCCCAACTCACACCCCCCTCTCTCATATACCTCTCCACCACATCCCTCCATCTCATCCTCGGCCTCCCCCTTCCTCTTCCCCCCTCCACCTCACTCACATACACTCTCTTCGTCAGTCTTTCACTCTCCATCCTCTCCACATGGCCAAACCACCTCAGTGTATTCCTCCTAACGCTTCCTGTCACATCCACATCCACACCACAACGCTCCTTTATATCCTCATTTGTCAGCTTGTTTCTCCATGTGACTCCACAGGCTCCTCTGAATAACTCATTTCCACTGCTCTCACTCTTGACCTGTGTCCTTTCAGCAACGTCCACGCTTCACTTCCATACGTTAGAGTTGATATCACAATACTGTCATGTAGTAACTTTTTCACTTCCATGCTCACTTCCCTTCTTCTTATCACTGCTTTCAAGGAACCAGCAACCTTTCTTCCCTGCTGTACCCTTTCAGGCACTTCACCCTCCAAACCTCCATCCTTACTCATCACACTACCCAAGTACTTAAACGTACTCACATTTTCCAATTCTTCACCATCCAACCTCGCTGTCCATTCACTGACTTCACCTCTCTCAAAGACCATCACTTTACTCTTCCCTACATTCACCTTTAGATTCCGTTTCTTACACACTCTCCCAAACTCATCCACCAAGCCTTGCAGCTCTCCTTCGTCTTCACTCAACATCACAGTATCATCTGTAAACAACAGTACAGGGAGTTTCCAAACACTACCCTCTCTCACCAGGGCCACTCCAACATCCACTACACTACCGTGTACCTCTTTTATTACCCCATCCATGTACAGATTGAATAGCCATGGAGACATGACACATCCCTGTTTCAACCCAACCTTCAAAGAGAAAAATTCACTAATTTCACCATCCACAGGCACTGCAGCCTTAGCACCATCATACATACTCTTCACAGCATTCAACAACTTCCCATCTGCTCCATATATTCTTAATACTTTCCACAGTCCTTGTCTATCCACCCTGTCATATGCTTTTTCCATGTCCATGAAAGCCTCATACAACTTCTTACCCTTCTCTAGAAACTTTTCCACTAAAGATCTATGAATGAATATCTGATCTACACAACCTTTTCTCTTCCTAAAGCCTCCCTGTTCTTCTCCAACTAATCCCTCTGTTTATTCTCTAACTCTGTCAATAAGTATCCTACCATACACCTTTCCTATTATACTAAGAAGACAGATGCCCCTATGATTACCACACACTTTTTTTCCCTTTTTCCTTTGTACAAGGGAATAATTATACCTGACTTCCAATCCTCCGGGACTGTACCTTCCTCCCAGGCCAATGTGCACATTTTCCACAGCCATTCTACTACTATCTCTCCCCCATACTTCAGCATTTCACCACACACTCCATCAGTTCCTGGGGCTTTCCTCAATTTAACTTTCTCCATTGCTTCCACAACTTCTATCCTACTGATTTCTTCCTGTCTTCTCACCTCCCTCCTCCCAGCCATTCCCCAGCCACTTATATTCGCATTACTTCCACCCTCTATGTTCAACAATTCCTTAAAGTGTTCTCTCCATCTGCTCACTTTTTCTCCCTTCTCCACTAGTATTCTACCATATTTATCTTTCACTCTCCTGCTGACTTCACTTCCAACCTGTCTCACTCTTTTCACCTCTTTCCAGAACATTTTCTTACAGTCCCTCCACTTGACACTCAAATTCCTTCCAAATTCCTCATCCACTCTCTTCTTACTCTCTCTTACTAATCTTTTCATCTCTCTCCTTCTTTCTACATATAACTCTCTCTTCCGCCTCTCAACTTCTTCCACGCCCCTATTTCTCATCCATTCATTGTATGCTTTCTTCTTTTGTGCCACAGCCTGTCTCACCTCTTCATTCCACCACGCTGTTCCTTGCACACTCCTCCGTCTTCTCTTCCTCCCACACACCGCATCACATACTACACATATTTCTTCTGTAAATATCCTGCACACACCTTCCACGTCCCCCATCTGCTCCAATTCATATTTGCCCAATCGTTTCTCCACTTCTCTCTTATACTCTTGCCTTTTTCTCATCTTCTTGTAACCTTTCCACTCTCCTTGCAAATACTCCTGCTTCCCGTCCTTCCCTTCTATTTCTCCATCCTAATTGGACCTTGATTCTGGCCACCATCAAGCAGTGGTCAGAAAGTCCACTCCCCCAACCTCTATAAGCTCTTGCATCCATTACACATTTTCGCATCCTTTCATCCAGACACACATAATCAATCATTGCCTTCCTTTCATTCAATTCACCACCCACCCTTCTCATCACTCGCCATGTATACCTGTGGATCATTTTGTGCCTGAAGAGGGTATTGGCTATCACCAACCCCCTCCCAGCACAAATGTCCACTAACGCACTGCCATTCTCATCTATCTCAGCAGGCACACCCCACTCACCAACTATTCCAGCCACCTTCACATTTCCTACTTTACCATTCATATCACCGATTAAAAACACTCTCTCATTCCTTCAAAACTTTTCCATGCACACCTCCACATTTGTCCAGAACTCTTCTCTCACTCTACTTTCACGATCTTGCGTTGGCGCATACACACACACAATCGCCCACATTTGTATTCCAACTTTCAATCTTACCCGCACAATCCTTGACCCAACTGATCCATACTCTCTTAGGCTATTCTTCCATCTTTTACTCACAACTATACATACTCCTTCTTTTGCTCTCTCGTTCTCACCTACTCCTGCACATATACCCCATCCATACTCCCATTCTCTCACACTCTAACCTCTCCATTTCGTTTCAGTTATTCCGCATACATCAACTTTCGCACCCTCAAGCACCTGGTCAATCTCTCTCTCTTTCGCCTCATCATTCGCTCCCCTTACATTCCACGTTCTGATTACCATGTCCTTTGTCCGATCCTTGGTCGTCATCTTGTGGTCAGTCCTTGTCCAAGGCTTATTGTTTGTCTTTTTAGTTAGTTGTTTTCCGGGGAGGGGCACTAACCCTCCGCCAACCCTTTTAGTCGCCTTTTACGACAAGCAGGGATACTGGGGGAGTGTTCTTGAAAAAAAAACCCTACCCCTAGGGGGTATGATTCATAAAAGAAATCAACATTGCAGTTATTGTATCTCTAAGTCACAAAGTACTTGCATTGACGGGTAAAGTTATGACAGACCTGGTAATTCTCTTCCCATAATATGGAGAAACTATAACAATGCGGTTTGCCAATCAAAACAACTCTCAATGATAATTTAGATATAAGTGTTCGTCTACTGTAGACAGTGACTTGCAGTCTAGTAAAGGTGAGGCAAGGTTCATACTCTAAATCCCGGGTGTTCCATGAAGTCCCGTACCTCTGCATCGGGTGAATGGCTGGAAGGCACCACCATATACCTCAAAAGACAATGTTTGGCTATTCATTTGTAGTTTGATATTTAGTACTACTTTGCGAGTTTTATAACGTTCCCTTAAATCTCCAGTCCAGCAATGTGTTGCTTGTACCTTTTTTCTCTTGCAAGGTGGATTAAGAGTTGTGGAGGTTATGAGAGGACCTTCTGATTAGCTGCAGTGCTTCAGTGCTTCTCATCTGGAGTGTGGAGTCACTTAAAACAAAGGCCTCTGATCTGTGTGTGTATGTATGTGTGTGTGTGTGTGTGTATTTACCTATTTGTAGTATACAGGAACTGAGCAATGCTCGTGTTGTCCTGTCTCCATGTCCACATTTATCTAGTCTACTTTTACACACTTAAATATTTTTCTCCTGCACCACCTTTTCGTCCAAGTTGTTCCAAATATTTATGTATTTACCTAATATGCCTAATTGTGATATACACGAAATGTGCTATGCTCGTGGGTTCCCGTCACTGTTTCTCAGTAAGTCAAATTTAGCTTTAAACTCGTTTAAATTTTTAGACTGGACGATCTCTTTGTCCAGGCTATTCCATAAGTCTATACTTCTGTAAGGAAAGCTATATATATTTCTTGATATCCTTCAAGCAGCTTGACTTTTTCAATTTCTTTCCGTGTCCTCTTGTTGCTCTCTTATCCCATACAAACAGATCGTCTCAGTCAATTTTATCTACTCCTATCATGGTCCTAAACACTGCAATCATGTCTCCCCTCTTTCTTCTTTCCTCTAAGGAAGGCAAATCCAGCTTTTCCAATTTCTCTCTGTATGACAAATCTGCCAGACTGGGGACCATTTTGGTTGCTGTTCTTTATATTCTCTCAATCTTGTTTATATCTTTCTTTTTGTGAGGGGACCACACTACCGCTGCGTATTCTAACCTGGGGCGGATCATGGCGACTATCAATTTTTTCATCATCTCCTCATCCATATAATGAAATGCTACTCTTATGTTAGTCAAGAGTTTATACGTCTCTCTATCTTGTTAATGTGTTTTTCAGGTGACAGACTATCTTGGACCAGCACTCCCAAATCTGTGTCTTCTCTCATTTTTGTAATTAATTCATTACCCAACAAATAATTCAGTGATGGCCTCCTGGTACTTATACCCATTTCCAATATTTTACATTTCTTTACATAAAATTTCATTTCCCACCTCCGGCTCCAATCATGTATCCTGCCTAGATCCTCCTGCAGCATTTTACAATCCTCCTCAACCTCTATCTTCCCCAAGATCTTTACATCATCAGCAAACAGACTTGCATAACCTCACTCCATCTACCATATAATTTACGTAAATCAGGAACATTACTGGTGCCAACACCGAGCCTTGAGGGACTCCACTTGTTACTTCCCTCCATCCAGACATCCTATCCTTTATTATTGTCCTCATTTGCCTGTCTCTCAAAAAGTCTCTCATCCATTCCAGGAGTCTCCCCTTCAATCCTCCTATATATTCTAGTTTCCACATTAGTCTCTAATGAGGTACCTTGTCGAAGGCCGTCTCTAAGTACACACAATCCACCCAACCATCTCTCTCCTGTACAACGTCAATCGTTCTTGAATAAAAACTCAACAAGTTGGAAACACATGACCTTCCAATTCTGAATCCAAACTGACATTCAGGCAAAATATTCATCTCTTCTAGATATTTTATCCATCTGTCTTTCAGGATTCTTCCCTGTTTCCTCCTTTATAAATTGGTACCACATTTGCCCTCTTCCATTCTTGTGGCACTTTCCCCTCTTCCAGAGAACACACGATTAAACTGTGAATTTTATCCGCCAGTTGTTCTCTGCATTCCTTCAGTACCCAATTAGAAATTCCATCAGGTCCTGGGGCTTTCCTTACATCTTGAGTTTTCAGTAATTTATACACTTCTTGTACCTCCACTTTTATATCTTTTATCCTCGGTACATTTCTAATCACTCCCTCCCCTTCCACAAACTCTTTTTCATTAGTGAAAACCGATTGGAAACTTTTGTTCATTATTTCAGCTTGCATTGCTGCATCTTCATAGACCTCTCCTTTTACTTTCAGTTTGGTGATTCCTTCCTTTTGTTTCAGTTTGCCATTAACAAATCTATAAAACAGTTTGGGTTCATTTTTGCATTTGTCTATTATACCTTTTTCAAAATTCCTTTCTTCTTCTCTACGTATTCTTGTGTATGCATTTCTAGTTCTTTTATAGTCTTCCTTTGTTCTGTTGTTACCTCTCTTTCTCCAGTTGTTCCACGCCTTATACCTCTCTTTTTTTGCTGTCATACACCTTCTATTAAACCACTCCTTTTTCCTGTTTTCTTTCCCTCTTACTCTTGGTACAAATTTTTCCATTCCCAAATTATAGAGGTCTAGAAAGATATCCCACTTCCTCTGTATCTCTCTGGTTTCTCTGAATTTTCTCCAATCTGCATCTTCAAAGAATTTTCTTACTCCTGTAAAATTTGCTTTCCCAAAGTTGTATCTTCCCTGCCTATGAAGCTCGTCTCTTGGCTCGACGTTCTCTATTATCATCTGGAACTCAATGACCACGTGATCACTTTTTCCTATGGGACAGGAATATTTCAATGATTCTATTACATCGGGTTCTTTGGTAAACAGTAAATCTAACCTTGCTGATGTGTCCTCATCTCGGGACCGTGTCTCTTCTTTTACCCATTGCATCATCACATTATTCATTATTATACTTAATACTATACCGGTAGTGCCCCACGAATCCTCGCTACCTCTCGAGTCCCATTCTTCCCAGTTCACCTCTTTACAGTTGAAGTCACCCACCAAAATTATATTATTGCTTTTCTCAATTATTTTTTGTAAATAACTAGCCATAACTGACAATATCTTGGTATTCGTCATCATTCCATGCTCTCGTCTTAGGGGGAACATACACTACCGCTGTATCTCACTTGCCATTCTCTGCATTTTTTAATTTCATATATATCACTTCAGCCCTTCCTTCTCCCATTTCCACAGTATCTACATTTATGTTGTTCTTCACTGCTATCATCACTCCTCCTCCCGTTTTTTCTTTTCTGTCTCTTCTCCACAGTTTGTATTTACCATCTCCCAAATGAACATCAATATCATCTCTTAATTTGGTCTCTACAAAGCACATGACATCAGGTTCATGTTCTCTCAAGAAATCGTTAATTTCAAGCATTGCCGATATCAAATTATTTTTGATGTTTTTTATACCCTCTTCTCTCGTTCTCTCCGTCGGTACCACTTCCTCAATTTCTGATCTTTCATAGCCATCCCCCTTAGTTTCCTTCACTTCTATTTTCTCACATACCACTTCCTTACTTTCATATCCATCACTGTCCAAAAAAAAGTATTAGATTCTTCCTCTGTCCTCTTATCATTTTTTTCCTTTACTTGTGTGTGTGTGTGTGTGTGTGTGTGTACTGTATAACAGGATATGCACCCAGTTCTAAGTTTCCAGATGTATGTCTGCTTCAGTGATGACAGTAACGTATAACCAACAGCAGTGTGTTTCTTCATTAAAAATTGATATACAAAATGGATTAATATACAGTAAACGAGAAGCGAATCCAATACTGACATGAACATATAACTTAGCATTGTGTACAAGAGTGCTCCACAATAGTAAGTTACCCTGCCATAGGAATTAGCGTGATGGGTTTGCACTTCAAGTATCGTGCGGCAAGGAAATCGGAATTGCTATAAAAACTTGGACTGGAGGGGACTGGATAAGGTGCACATAGACATCTTGTATTTTTATAAAACTCTGTTGCAATACTGGTGTCGATTGGAGAATACCAGAAAGGATTTAGATTTGGAAGAGAGATTTGCAGTGGGTCCCACATCCCAGTACAGATAACACTGGAATTCAGGGGACGAGGACTGCATTTTACAGTTGGTTTATAGTTAGACTTAATGGTTTGCACAGCTCCCTTATTCAGACTGCGTTACTCGCAGGCAGATTTAAAAGGAATGAATAAATTTCAGTTCGTTCCTTCAGTTAAGTATGATGTCAGTTATAAACTAAATGTTTTTTTTTTTATTATTTACATACTCTTCTGCTTAGCTTACTAGAAAATTTTTCGGACTGAGGTAAGGAACATTACAAGGGTAAAGAAGAAAGGAGCTTCAGATTATCTTCCTAACTTCGGGTACATTATTATTTCAGTTTATTTTTTTATATTTTTCCTCTCGTTCAATGTCGGACTTTGTACTCTAAACGGGTCAAGCAGTTTCCAAAAGGAAACTGAACTTTTTAAATAGTGAACCAGTTACCAGCCATATCGTGATCGTGACGGGGGCGCTGTGCACAGGTGACTTTCATATTTATTAGTCTGAAAAAAGCCACATCAAGCCACGCCACTTATTCTACGAGGTACACACACTTGCGCGAAAGTTTGTTTAGTTCACCTGGCGATTTGTTGCAAAATGAACAATGATGGATCTTGAAGAACGTGTTTGCATGAAATTTTGTTTTAAATTGGGGAGAATTTTCATTTTCGGATAAATGTCGTAAGAGGTGATGAAACTTGGGTGTATGGCTATGATGTCGAAACAAAAATGCAGTCGTCTCTGTTGGTTCGAATAGTGTCACGGTGGAAAAAAAACAAAAAAACAGCAGCACTCAATTATTATTATTATTATTTGACCCTTGTGCGGTGTGGTGCGGTGAGGATCTGTCCGTTCTCCCCTTGGGGCTAAGATGCAAATGAATGTGTTTGAATGGATGAGTAAATGGGGAGTGTGTCGTCCTGTCTCGGCTACCTCCCTTTCCTTGGGGGAAGCAGCCTAGGTATATAGATAGATAGAGATTATTTTTTTTACTGGGATGGTGTTATTCATCATGAGTCTGTTCCGCGTTGTCAGACAGTCAATAAAAAGTTTTACTTGGGCGCCCTTAATGCAATCATCTTCATTTTTTATGAAAAAATCTCAGAATTTTGAATATTCTGAGAAAATTCAGCGAAGTTTCTTCTCTGTCTCTGTGCGAAGTGATAACATATTCAGAAATGTACAATTGTTTTATAATTGCGTTTTTTGTACACCCTTATCAAACACAGAAGTGCATCTTCAGTGCTCCCACATGCATCATGATATAAGTCTGTGCAAAATTAGCATAAAAATACCATTGTATTTTGTAGATAAATCGTCAACTAAATACTCCTTTTGACACCTGGCATCTGTTTTTAGTATCGTACTCTCGTCTGTATATTCAGTGCAGCTACAGGCATGAGAGGTAGGTGGTGTACTGTTCAGTGCTCCGTGACTTGACAACTTTGACAGACGTTTTCAGAGAACGTATGTTTTTAACCTTTGGATTCTATTAGCCCCTAAACTAACCATGCTATTTTTCTTTTAATTTGGTACCATTGGAAAGCCCATAAAATTTACTGAGATGTTTGGTGTACAAAGTCTGCCAAACATCCAGGAAATTGGTGCAAAAGGAAACTTACATTTTCATTGAAACGTAAAAAAAAATCTGATATTCTTCTAATGCAAATACCATAAAACGTATTAGGGATTCTGTAAAGCAAGTTGTTATGATTAGTTGCCACACAGGAAGCCAAACTTTATGCATTACTTAAGGAACCTGTTAATTTCTTATAAATTTAGAAATTTTTTACAAAATATCTCTATATGAAAATCAAATGAACCGAATTTGATGAAACTTATACACAAACAATCCCTCATATAGATAAATGACTGATTTAAATTGCAGACTCCTATCCCATATAGTTTAGGTGCAACATGTCGAAAAAGATGATGGCATTAAGCGCCTGAGGAAGGCATTGCAAAGGAAGAGGCCTGAAGTATGGACAAATAAAACTTGTTTGCTGCACCATGACAGTGCACCTGCTCACTCATCGCTCATTAGCCATGACTTTTTGTCGAAGCAAGAGACGACTCTCTTCCCCTAGCCGGCTATTCTTCGGATTTGGCACTTTTTTTTTTTTTTTTTTCAAAGTTGATATCCCTCCTGGAATGACACTAATTTCAGACGAGAGAAGAGATAGAAAATTCATCAAGTTCACTAAACACACGTTCACTAAAGTGCGTGCTATGTGACGTGTATGACTGATTGATTATTAGAAATAATGAAAAAAAAAATAAAAAATGGCAGTGTAACTGCCAGGGTTACATGTCGCCGGACAAGGTGAAAGACGTGAAATAAAAGTATGCTCAAAACAAAGTTAGTATCTTTGTGCAGAACAAAAATACTTAAAATGACAACAGAATTATCACCGAGCTGATGTATGGCCAGGCCTTCACTATAAGTGATGGATATCTAAAAACAAACAACAATATCATTTACCTAAAAAACTTCAAGGAAGCCCGTCTCATGTAGAAAACTAAAAACCTTATTAAAATTGCCTCGGGCTCCTCCAAGCATCGAGTACAGACAGTAGGTGTACCATCCATCCCCTCTATGCCTTTGGAGGAATCTCTGACGCAGGTACCCCGGACTTGGACACTCGATCAGCAAGTGATGGACAGTAACAAGAACAAGGCAATCACCACAATATGGATGAGTCCTACCACACATCAAGAACCCATGCATAGGCCGTGAGGACCCAGTGTGAAGCTGGCCAAGAGCAATCTCCAATCGCCGAGGCATGGAGGGAAAACTTTCAGCACAACCACTCTGAAACTTTGCTATTATATTATTATGAGCAACAGCATCCCACTGTCTCTGCCATCAAGTTCGAATCGTGTATTTCAAGGAAGGTGTCGTATCAGAAGCAGGAAGCTGGTAATTGGTAGGGGGCCGTTGAGAAGATGCAGTTTTAGCTAATGTATCTGCCCTCTCATTGCCCCCCACATCAACATGTTCAGGAGAAGACTGTTGCACCAGTCGAACAGTGCATTACTCCCGAGGTGGATTGCAAGCTGGTGGTAGGAAAAGCTGGAGCTCCCATTTCACCAGCCCTCAGGACTTGATCCTGACCATCTCCCTTTGCTGAACATTTTCAGTGCTTTCAATTACACAGAGTAGGCCAGCATGCTCTCTCAACACCGCTACCTTCAACTGTCTACACCACACTACATGCATATTAGATATCACACCTTCTTTTCCCACTCTCATTAGCAATGACCGCTGCAATATTACTTTCTAACGAGGTGGTACCTCGGATTACCACCACTGGCAGGGTAGGGCTGGCGGCACAAGGTCCTCCTGGTTGCCATCAAGTAACTGTGCCGGCAGAGACTAGTGCGATTTTTGGTCATGCTCGTCAGCAGAGAAGTGAAAGTGCTGCCTTATTCTTCAACAACGTCCGTGGTCTTTAGAACCAATTTGAATTCAGTTCATTTTTTCCTACAGTCCATATACTCTGTGGCCCTATTCCTCACAGAACGACAAATCTCACCCTATACTGAAATATCCTCATTTTGTTTTCTCGGTTACCATCTCTTCAGAAATTTTCATAACAAGGGCGGCACCTGTTGCAATATCAGATCTCAATATGTAGTTGACACCATTTTAAACTTCATTTCATCTAGTTTTGATAACTCATTGTATAAACTAAATTGTCAAAATATTACCAAATATATCTGTGTGGTCTATTGCTCCCCCAACGCTTCTTCGGAACCCAGTGTGTTTGATTCCATAGCCACACAGTTGAGTAACCTTAACTTTGCCTATAGCACTGAAATTACCATTCTGGATGATTGTAAATACATAATGTTGAATGGTTACTGCATTCTGCCAGGACTGACGATGCTGGTCTAGAGTGCAAGCTCTTTGCAGAATCGTTTAATCCCATGCAGCTGGTAAAGCAACCAACCAGAATACCAGATAATTATGACCATAATGCCCATCTCTTGGATCTATTCCTGACAAATAATCCTGATCAGTACAGGATAAAGGTATTGTCTCCACTTGGATCCTCTGACCAGAATCTCATCAAAGCCTCATTAGTTAGCCCCCCCCAAACCTCCCCGTTCTGAACCTGTCAGGGTGACCAGATGACACTTTGATAGGGCAAATGGGATGTATTTAGAAATTATCTTGCTGACATTCCATGGCAGTCTTTCATCTCTTGTGATGCCAATTCTACCCAGTCCCACATTAATGACTTAACCCTTCACGTCCCGAGGTTTTCCGCACCTCCGACATCCCCCAGTCCCGAGGTATTTTCGAATTTTTTTTTTTTTGGCTAAAACCTTCGCTTTTGGTTAGAAACATCGAAAATTCATAGAGAAATCGCTCACCTGAGGTTTAAAATACCCAATCCAGGTAGGAGTTCCTCCTTACCTGACTGGGTTTTCTAACATGCTGGCACCAAAGAAAACGAGTTCTATGGGAGGGTAACTATTTTATCCACTCATAAATGGTATTTATTTATTTACTTGGTACGAATGTATATGTAGTATGAAAGTATATTGGTTTTCAAGCAGTAATAAAGGCATTATAAGCATTGTTTCACTCACTAACTAATCACCATACCTGACCTTTCTTTGCCACATTACCTGATCATTATTTCTGGCTGTTTCTTCTTCTAATGCTATGTAAACATTGTCCTCCACATTGTCATCGATTGGGGAATCACTCTGGCCCTGAATATCTTTACTAGCCAGGTCACTGGTAACAGGTCCATTGCTGAGACAATGGCATGAGGGGGGGAGGGGGGAGGTTATGCGGTGTAAGGCACTGTCCCTGCTTGGCATCTTGTAGAGGAATAGAGGAAGGCGTCCCGTGTATACATACGAAAAATCACGCACGAAAATTGAAAATTGTGCAAATTAGGGACCTTGCAATTCCACAATGTACTGGTACGTCACCGGGACTGGCAAATGCAAATCGTTGCAACGTACCCATACGTCGACGGGACGGGGCGGGTTACTACCTGCGGGAATGAATTTATTCATATCAAGTCAACAGTTTACTAAAAGATCGGACTCTCCAAAATGGTTTGATAGCACCTGTGCCAGAGTAACAGCCAAAAAGTCATTAGCATAAAACTTTACTTAAAATAAAAAACATCTGAATCACACTCTCAATTTAAAATTGCTAGAAACCATTCAAAAGTTGTAATAAATCTCGCTAAATCAAACTTTCATCAAAATCAGGCATAAAAACTACTTAACAACCCTAATGACAATAGAATATTCTGGTCAACTCTCAATTCTTTCAATAATAACTTTAACAAGTCATCATCTATTCCCCCACTAAAATTTTCTGATGGCAACATTACAAATGACCCGTGTAGGAAAGCAGATATCTTTGCCAGTACATTTGCCAGAAATTCTACCATAAAGGAAGCCAGCCAGAAAGTCCTAATGCTAGAACTTGACTCTCCTGAAATTGTTCAACTTAAAATAAAGACAAAATACGTAAAATCCAAAACAGACAATTTACCTACCAACAAAACCCCAGGCCGAGATGGAATTCCGCCAATTGCTTTGAAAAAGTGTTCCACAGAACTTGCCTCTGTTCTTGCTAAATTATTCAGACTATGCATACTTACTTCTCCGTTCCGTAATTCATGGAAAGAAACCAATATCCACCCAATATCAAAGAAAGGAAGTTACTCTGATCCCTCTGATTACAGACCAATAGCTGTCACATCTTCTCTTGGTAAGATATTTGAATCTTTAATCCAACATCTTAATTAGTGATAGACAATATGGTTTTTGCCACGAAAGATCCACCATTGACATACTTTATCTCCTGACTCATACCATCCATCAATTAATTGACCTACATTGAGAAACTCATGCAGTAGCCCTTGATATTTCTAAAGCGTTCGACAGAGTATGGCACCATTCCCTGTTGTCCAAGCTCCCTTGCTATGGACTGAAGTCTTTTGTTCCTTTGATTTCCTTATATCTCAGTCACAGAAAAATAAGAGTAATAGTAGATGATGTATATTCCCAATTTCCACTCAATTAACGCTGGCATGCCGCGGGGATAATTTCTGGTGCCAACTCTATTCCTGGTTCATATTAATGATATCTGTCACCTACAATCCTATCCATTCATATGCAGATGACTCATCTCTTCGTAGTTCATTCACACTCAGACACCCATTAACAAAGTCTGATATCTCTAACTCTCAACTCAGCACAGTCATCTCTGTAAATCAAAACTTATCTTTGATCAGTGAATGGGGACAAAAAAAACTCGTCGCATTTAATGCTAGTAAAACCAAAAATATACAGTTTACTGATAGACAGGTATTGCCAGATTCGTATATTACCTTCAATGCCACAAATATTCCCATCTCCAAAAGTATTGGAATTCTTGGTGTCTCACTTAACTGTGCCCTCAGCTGGACCTCTCATGTCAGATCACTTTCGAAAACTGCCTCAAAGAAACTTGGATTATTGTACAGAGTCCGTAACTTCTTCACTGACGAGCAGTTAGCTATAATTTATAAGAGTCACATGCGCTCTCAGCTTGAATAGTGCTCACCCTTGTGGAATGGATGTTGAGATGGTTGATTGATTTATTGAAAATAATTAAAATCTGGCAGCGCAACTGCCTGGGTCATATGCTGCCGGACAACAAAGTAAAAGACTCAGGAAAATGTAAAGTGAATATTTAAAATAAAGTTATTACCTGTTGGTAGGAATAAAACACTGAAAATAATAAAAGAATAATATATAAAATATCAATTACTTATAAAAGTGGAAGGAGGCCCGCCTCCTGAAGAAAACTAAAAGCATCAGTAAAATCACTAGAGGCTTCACCGAGCATCGAGGGCAAACAGTAGGCACCATCTGCCCCCTTATGCCTGTGAAGGAATCTCTGACATAGGTCCTTCAGACTCGGACACTCGACCAGCAAGTGATGGAGAGTGAGGGGAAGAAGGCAGTCATTACAGTATGACTGAGTCTTACCACCCATGAGGAACCCATGTGTAAGCCGAGAGTTCCCAGTGCAAAGCCTGGCAAGAGCCACCTCCAATCGCCGAGACACGGAGGGAAGAACCCTTAGCACAACCACTCTGAAAGATTTCTTTTAGTTTATTATGAGAAACAACATCCCAGTGTCTCTGCAAACATGTACAAACTGCATACCGCAAGTAAGGTGTTATACCAGAAGCAGGAAGTGGGTAGTTAGTTGGGGGCTATTGAGAAGACGCAGCTTTAGCTAAAGTATCTGCCCTCTCATTGCCCACCACACTAATATGTGCAGGAACTCAACAGAAGTCCACATGGTGGCCCCTACTAAAGGAAGACAACACCAAATCCTACTCCAATATCAGTCTTAGATCCGACAGTATAGACGGGGACAGAACCCTCATGAATGGGGGCATGTTCTAAAAAGAGAGAGAGGGACACCTGAGAGGGAAGCGAGTCCTTTATTTCAACAACAGATCTACAAAATGTCACACGAGGGAGTAGCCAAGAACACACCCTCGGGATCTGATGTGGACAAATTGCCAGTCTCAGGACAGAAAGGGCTAACATAACAGACCGGACCCTGTAACCAAATGGCTTTGGGAAATTAGGGCGGGTGTCATAAACAGAAGACTGGGAATCCCGGGAGACGATGGCACACGAAATTGAGTCTGGAATGCAGTGAAGACGATAGAAACACCTCATCATTAGCAACTGGCATCGCAGATCCAAGAAGAGTACACCAGCATCCACCAACAAACTTGGAATCGGGGATGATTTGAATGCCCCGGTTGCCAGACGTACACCAGCATGATGCACAGAATGTAATAACTGGAGATGGGCATCTGTTGCAGAGGAGTAGACCTCACATCCATATTCAAGTTTAAGAATATAAGACCCATGCAAGATAAGCAGAGTCTGACGGTCAAAACCACATGAGGTATGAGCTAAAACCCTCAAAAGACTCAAGCTTTAAGACAGGCCACCTTAACAGAATGAATATGAGGAACCCAGGTTAGTCGTCTATCAAACAGAAGACCCAGAAACCACGTCTCTTCCACACAGGATATTTTCCTACCATAGAGATACAAGTCAGGGTCTGGGTGAACCCCTCTAAGATGACAAAAATGCATAGCCACTGTCTTTGTTGAAGAAAAATGGAAACTGCGAGAGTCTGCCCAATCAGAAATTCTATTGAGAGCCAGCTGCAACTTCCTCTCTGTCAGAGACATTCTAGATGCTGTCAAGGAAAATGAGAGATCATTGACATACAGCAATCCTCTTACACCGTCAGGAAGTACACTGATGACGCTGTTAATGGCTACAGCAAACAGAGTAACACTAAGGATACTCCCTTGTGGTGCTCCATCTTCTAGTGCTCGGGCATTAGAAAGCACTCCTCCCACTCGCACCCTTAAAATTCGGTTAGATAAAAACTGTTGGATAAAAATAGGCAAGCACCCACGAAGACCAAACTCATGAAGAGAGAGTAAAATGCCATGATGCCAGGCAGTGTCATATGCCTTCTCCAGATCGATGATGACTGTAACCTGATGTTGGTTAGTGGAGAAAGCCTCACAGACAGAAGATTCCAAGGACAGTAGTGCATCAGAGTTAGATCGCATTTTTCGAAAACCATACTGGGCAAGAGATAAGAAGGCACCACTCTCTAAAAACCACACAAACCTAACACTGACCATCTTTTCCAAAACTTTACATATACAAGACATCAAAGAAATAGGCCTATAATTCGTCGCCTCTAGGTGGTCCTTACCTGGTTTGGCGATGGGGATAACTACAGCAACATCCCAACAAGCTGGAAACTCCCCAGAACATCAGATCTTATTAATCAGTGAAAGCAAAAAAAACAGGGACTTATCAGACAGGTGGCATAAAAAGGCATAAGGAATAACATCATAATCAGGAGAGGAATCATGGCACTGCAACAGAGCCACCTGGAGTTCAGACATTGAAAATGGGACATTGTAATGCTCTCCCCCGGCACAGGCAGAACTGAGACCAGGAGACTCTAAACGCCGAAGGTGGCAAGCCGAAGGTGTATCTGCATCCTTCTTTGATACACTGGCAAAATGATCAGCAAGCAACTCTGCAATAGCAAATGGATCAGCCACAGTTCCACCTGCTACAGATAAAACAGGAGGGGAGGAGACAGTAAATTTCTCTGAAATTTTTCTCACCCGGTTCCACAGCTGAGTGATGGAAGTCCTCGAATTGATGGAGGAAATATAGCTCTTCCAGGATGAATGCCTGGCCTCCTTGAAAACCCGCCTCATATAAGCTCGTGCCCTCTGATACACCACCAAATACCGCGGATCCCCACGGTGACGACGAAGTCGAGAGAAGGCAACTCATTTGGCTCTCACTGCAGAACTGCACTCTGAGTTCCACCGAGGAACCAAACGTTTAGGAAACTGACCCTTCGTTTTTGGAATAAATAATAGTGCTGCTGAGTGCAACATAGTATTGAAATATGACACTGCCTCAATAAGACAGCCAAACTCATTGACAGAATGGGAAATGGAACTTAATTCCCTGAAACGTGGCCAGTATGCTTTATCCAGAAGCCAGCGAGGAAGACGTGGTTGAGGTCCACTTGCACTATCCCTTAAAAGTAACGGAAAATGGTTGCTGCCATACAAGTCTGGCAACACATCCCAGTTAAAATCTAAAACAGCTTCAGCTGAACAGAAGGACAAATCAATGGCAGTAAAAGTTCCTGTCTGGCTATGGAAATAAGTCATTATATTGGAGTTTAAAATGCCTGACTCCTCATCTTCCACTAAAGAGGCCAGCATAACACCTCGAGGGTTGGCCTCACTGTTTCTCCATAGTGGATGGTGACCATTCATATTTCCCAGTAACAGAAAGGGAGAAGGAAGGGCATGAATAAGGCATTCCAGATCCGCCCTTTCAACAGTAGCACTGGGAGGTAGATAATGACTGCAACCTGTATACTGCCAATGTAAAAAAAAAAAAAACGGACAGCGACAGCCTGCGGGGGAGTAGAGATGTCCAGATGACTGTACGGAATATCCTGGCGAAGGAAGATAGCAGCACCTCCATGATGACCTTGGCCTAGCACAGGATCAGAGTAAAAGGCACGGTAGCCAGAAGGACCGGAAAGAACAGCATCACCTACCATGGTCTCCTGGATGCACATGCACAGAGGAGTAAATTGAGAAACAAGATGACACAGTTCCTCATAGTCACCACATAAACCCCGACAATTCCACTGGATGATAGAACCCATAATTGAAGGATGATGATTAAGTGTGGGACTGTACACCTGACAAACGAACGGGTTTGGATTGAAAGCCCTTCATAGGAGCCTGCCCAGCACCAGAAACCAACACCCTCTGTGGAACATCTATGGACAAACGAGAGGAGGAGGAAGTAAGTTTTACAACACTTTTTCTTGGAGTGGGCATACCAATTTGTTTGGAAGGTGGCTTGGGGGCTGCCTTTGGAGGTGTAGGGCGCCCAATGCCTCCACCAGAGGCCCCAGAAGTGGATGTAGAGTCCAAAGGACTCGAATCATTTGGGGAGGACATCCTTTGCTTCAGATCTGAAGCACCAACGAGCTGTCCAACAACCTCCCCAGGTGGGGACCAGACCAGAGTTGAACCATCAGCTTCAGCTTTCACCTGGCTAGATCCCTCAGCCTGCTGGACAGAGGGAACAGGAAAGGTATCAACAGAAATGTCAACAACAGGACCTTAGGTGGCCAGTCCTTGTGATCAGAGGACTCTGATGAAGAATGGTGACATTTGCAAGGTACAGATGGAGCCTTGGATACTGGCTAAGACAAGAGAAGGAGTCCAGACATCGTGGACATCTGCCACCACCACAGAAGTATGTAAGTCGTCAGCCACTGCAGTGGGGGTGGAAACAGTTGGGGTAGCGGTCAGGCAAACTTCACTCTCACCAACAGCAACAACCATGGGGACAGCATCCTGCAGATCACGAGTTGAAGAGTGGGTACTGGAATACGTCGAGGCTGCCTCTGAGATACAGGGGGGTGCACCGACACTCCAGCAAGAATAGCAGTATAAGTAACTCCAGGCTGGAAAAAGCGAGTCTGGGCTCTCTTCTTAGCTTCAGGAAACGAAACCCTTTCAGTTGTTCGAATAGACAAAATCTCCTTTTCTAGGCAGTAGCGTGGGCAGTTTTTAGAATTTTCAGCATGCATAACCCCACAGTGATAACATTAAAGGGGGCTTGGACAGTCATTGGTATGACTTGGTCCACCACAGGAGACACATACAGCAGGAAGGCCAGCCCGTGCATGGCGGCAAAAGCGGCTAACATGGCAATAACCTTGACATTGCTTTGGTGTTGGCACATATGGCTTCACTGGAATAGATAGCCAAGCGAGTTATCACCAATGCAGGCAAAGTTAATCTGTTAAAGGTCAGGAACAAGGTCGGAGTAGGGGTCAGGACACCATCTATTTTCTTCTGCAGACACCCAACTCTGACAACACCAGATGACTTCAGTTCCTCCAACAACAGTGCCTCTGAAAATCGGAGTATGTCATGAGAAAATATGATGCCCTCACAACTGTTGAAAGTAGCATGTGGTACACAGCAAATATCAGAACCCGAGACAGACTTTAGAACCATGAGACGGGAGCTCTTTTCTGGGTAGGACACCTCAACCATGATGCTTCTATCTCCCTGTGTTGAGATTTTGGGTTCCCTCCCACATGTAGACACTATGACCCGGTGCAGGTCAAAAATATCAACATCCAGCACTGACTTCCCGTCAGAGGATTTCATTACCAGATATTTGGTATACATCACAGGCCCAGACTCTTCTAGGTCTTGCCTCAGAGCCCCACCAACCTGACGCGACCACCTCCCAGTCTCATCTGATCGCCGGGGCAGAGGAGGATAATTGCCACGGGCCTGGAAAGGCTCCAAAGTGGCATTATGTGAGGTGGAGTCTGAAGAATGGCCGGGGACAGATGCCATGTCATCAACAAGAGGTTTGTTTTTAGAAATCTCCATAACAACCAAAAGAACTTCATTCCCCCACCCCCCCACCCACCATGGAGCCCAACAAGGGGAGGCCATATGTCAGGGACAGAACCACTGATGACCCCAGCGGTAGCATAGGAGTATATGCAAGTAACCACTGGGGAACCCAAACAAGGGTGACTCCAGGACAATAGGAGCCACCAGGCCCCCCAGTGCCCACTTGATCCTGGCCAACTCATGACCAGCCGATAAACCTGGTCAGGCCCAACCAAGTCGCCTGCCTAGCCAGGATAAGGGACCAAAGAGGTGTATTGCTAGCTGCAGGGTGCACCATACAGCATCGCTCAACCCCCAGGACTCCCGTCTCCCAGCATTACGAGATGCCATGCACGGTAAACACGTGGGGAGGCAAAAGTCCAGCCCTAGAGAGCAAATGGGCCGGTACTAACATCACCAGCAGGCCTCCTCCACCAGTGATGCAAGGGGTGCTTGGTCCACGTGGCCGACAAATGCTGAACCCTACAAAGGTAGGCATGCCACCAAAGTAGGTGGCACAGCCAACCACACTTCAAGCCCTGCCACCACGTCAAGGTGACCCCCTGCAGCGAGGTGGATGTGGAGAGGTTGCATTAAAACAACTGAACAAAATTCAGAACAAAGTTGTTAGAATGATTAATAACCTTGCTATTACTAACAAACTATCTCCCCTACAAGTTAAAAGGAATGTTGCCTCCCTTGCATTATTTTGGAGATATTTTTTTAGCAAATGCTCAGACGAAGTTGCATCCATTGTGTCACCTCTCCATGCCTTCTCTCGTGCTACACAGGCATCTAGTAGAGCTCATGATTGAAATGTCATTCAGCCATATTGAAGAACTTCTGGTTATCAGAATTCTTTCATTCCCCGAACTGCATCTCTCTGGAACTCGCTTCCCCAGAGTTGTTTCCCTCCAAACTTCAACCTATAGCTGTTCAAGTCTAACTGTCACAGTTATTTCATGAACAGCGGAGACCAATAATCTGGTGTACGATTATTATTTTTTTATTCATTTGTTTTTCCTTCCTCTGTTCTGTTATTAAAAAAAAAAGAAGTCCACACGATGGCCAAGAAGATAAAGCCACTCTAAAATTGATAAAACCAGTAAACAGGATGAATTAAAAGGCTCCAGTGCAGACAGAGCACTGTGAGAGTTATTAAAAATCACAAAAACAGAGTGGGAAGGGTAAAAATGATTTGGAGAGCATATAAAATTGCAGTCAGTTCTGCCGTATGTACTGATGCAATACAGGATGGCTTCTGCCTCGCTGAAGGAAGGGAAGACGACACCAAAGCCAACTCCTGTATCAGTCTTAGATCCGTCAGTATAGACAGGGAAAGAGCCCTCATGAGCTAAGGCACGTTCTGATAAGAGAGTGCGACATCTGAGAGGGAAGTGAGCTCTTATTTGCCAATAACAGACCAACATAATTACACGAGGGAGTAGCCAAAAACCCACAATTTGGATCCGAAGTTGACAAACTGTCAGTCTTGGAACAGAGAAGGCCAGCATAAAATAGCGAACCCTGTAGCGAAAGGGCTTCGGAAAACTAGGACGTGTGTCATAAACAGAAGATCGGGAATCCTAAGTGACCATGGAACAAGAAATTGATTCCATAAGGTGTTGAAGATGATACCAACACCTCATCTTGAACTACTGCCTACGTTTTTCCCAAGGGAGGGCATCAGCATCCACCAACAAACTTGAAATCCGTGATGAACTGAATGCCCCAGTTGCCAGATGTACACTAGCATGAGGCACTGAATCTAAGAACCGGAGACGGGCATCTGTTGCAAAGGAGTAGGTCTCACATCCATATTCAGGTTTAGGAAGAATAAGAGAACTATACAAGAGGAGGAGGGTCTGATGGTTAGCACCCCAGAAGGTATCAGCCAAAACCGTCAGAAGAATTAAAGCTGTAATACAAGAAGCTTTAACAGAATGAATATGAGGAAACCATGTTAGTGATCTATTAAACAGAAGACCTGGTAACCATGCCTTTTCCACTCAGAATATTCTATGACCATATAGATACATGTCAGGGTCTGGGTGAACCCCCCCCCCAAAGATGAAAAAAATATATATCTGCTGACATTGTCAAAGAAAAACGAAAACTACGAGATTCTGCCCACGCACAAATTCTGTTAGGAATCAACTGCAACTTCCCCTCTATCAGAGAAATTTTGGATGCAGTGATGAAAATTGAAAGGTCATCCACATATAGTAAGCCAAGTACACCATCAAGAAGTATACTGATTACACTGTTGGTGGCCACGGCAAAGGGAGTAACACTAAGGATACTCCCCTGTGGTACCCCATGTTCTAGTGCCAGGCTTTAGAAAGCACTCCTCCCAATAAGACCCTTAAAAAAAAATAGGTATATAAAATCTGCTGTACAAATCGGCAAGCACCCACGAAGACCAAACTAATGAAGACAAAATATAATGCCATGACGCCAGGCAGTGTCGTACGCCTTCTCCAGATTGAAGAAGATCGCGACCTGGTGTTGGTTATTGGAGAAAGCCTCATTGACAGAAGATTCCAAGGACAGTAGGGCATCAGAGGTAGATCGCATTTTATGACAACCATACTAGAAAGGGGATAAGAAGTCACCTCTATCCAAAAGCCACATAAACCTAACATTGGCCATCTTTTCCAAGACCTTGTAAATACAAGAAATCAGAGAAATCATCTGATATTTCGTCATCTGTTGGTGGTCCTTGCCTGGCTTGGGGATGGAGATAACTACAGCAACTCCCAAACAACCCAGAAACGCACCAGTATACCAGATCTTATTAAACAATGACAGCAAACACGAAACCGGCGCCTCATATAGGCAATGCAAAAAGGCATAAGGAGTATCATTGCAGCCAGAAAAGGAATCACAGCATTGCGACACAGCCGCCTGGAGTTCAGAAACAAAAAAGGGGACATTATTAAACTCTTCCCCTGAAGAGGCAAAGCTGAGACTGTGAGACTCTAGGCAGAGGTGGTGGCAAGCCGAAGGCGAATCTATATCCATTTGCAACATGCTGGCAACATGATCAGCAAGCATCTCTGCAACAGCAAAAGGATCAGCCACAGTACTACCTGCTGCAGGTAAAACAGGAGGGGAGAGAAATATTTTTCATGACATTTTCCTCACTTTATTCCACACCTGAGTGAGGGAAGTCCTTGAATAAATGGAACAAGCATAACCCTTCCAGGATGAATGCCTGACCTCCTTTAAAACCCGCCTCATATGAGCTCGCGCACTCCGATATGCCACCAAACACTTAGGATCCCGACGATGGTGTCTTAGTCGAGAGGGTGACTCGTTAGTCTGTCTCTGCGGTATTACACTCAGGGTTCCACGAAAGAACTGGATGTTTAGGAAACTGACCCCTTGTGTTTGGAATAGATAGCAGGGTTGCTGAGTGCAACACGTCTGTGAAAGACACTACCTCAGTATGACAGCCAAGGTCATTGACAGAAAGAGCAATGGAACTAATTCATTGAAAAGTGGCCAGTCACCCTTATCCAGATGTCAGGGAGGACTACAAGGCTGAGGTCCACCCTCACTAGCAGTTAAAAGTGATGGGAAATTGCCACTGCCAGACAGGTCTGGCAATACATCCCAGTTTAAATATAACACAGCATTAGCTGAGCACAAGGACAAATCAATAGCAGTAAAAGCTCCAGTCTGGCCATGGAAATAAGTCGTCTCATTGGAGTTTAAGACAGCCAAATCCTCCTCTTCCACTAAGAAAGCCAGCATAACACCCCGAGGGTTGGCCTCACTATTACCCTACAGAAATGATTATTAGCTGAGCACAAGGACAAATCAATAGCAGTAAAAGCTCCAGTCTGGCCATGGAAATAAGTCGTCTCATTGGAGTTTAAGACAGCCAAATCCTCCTCTTCCACTAAGAAAGCCAGCATAACACCCCGAGGGTTGGCCTCACTATTACCCTACAGGAATGATTATTATCTCCTAGTAACAGAAAGGGAGAAGGAAGGCACTAAACTAGGTCCTGCAGATCCATCTTTCCAACAGTAGCACTGGAAGGAAGATAAAGATTACAAACTGTATACCATGGGCGTAAAAACGGATGGACAGCAACAGCCTTCAGGGGATGGGAAATGTCCAGATGATGGAATAGAATATCATGGCCAAGGAAGATAGCAACACCTCCATGACGACCTTGGCCTGGCACAGGATCAGAATAAAAGGTATGGTAGCCAGATGGATCACGAGGAACAGCATCACCAACCATGGTCTCCTGGATACACATGCATATACAAGAAAATTTTGCACCAAGATGACACAGTTCCTAATAGCTGGCACATAAATCCTGACCGTTCCACTGAATGGCAGAATCCATAGTGGAGAGTAAATCAGGTTAAGGTGCAGCACTGTACAACTCCTGACAAGTGGGCTGGTTTGGGTTAATGCTTAGAAAGGCCCTTAGGAAGAGCCTGCCCAGGGCCAGAAACCTGCACCCTATGCCGAACATCCAAAGGCAAACAGGGGGATGAGGAAGAAGAAAGTTTTACAACACTCCTCCTATGAGCTGGAACAATAGTTTGCTTGGAAAGTGGCATGGAGGCCGCCCTGCACTCCCATGGGTGATGAAGGATGGCCAGTGCCACCACCAGAAGCCCCAGAATCAGAAGCAGAGTCTACAGGACCTGAACCCTGTGAGGATGATATCCTATGCGAAAGAAATGAAGCACCAACGGTCTGTGCAACACCATCCCGAGGTGGGAACCATACTATAGACAAACCACAGGGCTGCAATCACCACCTGGCTAGACCCCAGAGCCTCCAGGACAGAGGGAAAAGAAGAATGACCGACACAAGGTTCCACAGCAGAAACCTTAGGTGGATGGCCTTGAGGCTCACAGGGCTCTGAAGAATCACAGTGGCATTTGCGAGATGCAGATGGAACTTTGGGCATGCTGGATATGGCAGGACAAAGAGAAGCATCAGCATGGACATCCGCCACTACCACGGAAGTGAGCAAACCCTGAACCACCGAAGGGGGGCAAAAATAGTCAGACTGAAGGGTCGGCGAATACCAGTCGCAAAAACAGTACTAGCCTTGGGGACAGCATCCAGCAAATCACCAGATGGAGAAGTGGCCAACCGAATGGCCTGAGGCAGCTTCTGAGACACGTGGCATCGCAATGGCATTCCAGAAAGGACTGTAGCATAAGTAACCCCAGGCTAGAAGAAGCTAGTTTGGGCTCTCTTCTTAGCCTCAGGAAACGAAACCTTCTCATGTGTTCAAATGGATAAATTCTCTTTCTCCAGGCAGCACCGAGGGCAATTTCTAGAATTTACAGCATGAAGACCCCCACAGTGATACATTGAAGGAATCCTGGACAGTCACTGGTATGACTTGGTCTGCCACAGGAGACACAGACACCAGGAACACCAGCCTGTGCACTGCGGTAAAATCAGCTAACATGTCCATACCCGAGAGTGAAAACATTGCTTTTGGGTCAGCACAAATGACTCCGCAGGAAGTGACAGCCAAGCCACTTTTGCAGAAGTGGGTTGTCAAATGTCAAGAACAAGGTCAGAGTTGGGATCAAAACACTATCCAGTTTCTTTTGCAGGTGCTCAACAGTCACCACACCAGAAGATCGCAGCTCTTCCAACAACCATGCCTCCAAGTACTGGAGGAGATAACAGAAGAAAATGTCACCATTACATCAGTTAAAGGTACCATGAGGAACACAGGTAACATTAGCACCATAAATAGAGGTCAGAGACAATAATTGGGAGCTCTCATCTGGAGACAACACCTCATCCAGGATGGTTCCATACCCCTGCGATGAGATTTTAGGTTCTCTGCCACAGGCAGGTACATTGACACTGAGCAAATAAAAAATATCAATATCTAGCACTGACCTACCCACAGAGGACTTCAGCACTAGATGTTTCGCATATGATGCAGGCACCGTTTCTGCTGGGTCTAACCCTGGAGCCCCACCAGCCCGACGTGAACATCAAACTCTCCCAGCTGAATGCTGAGGCAAGGGAAGACAGGGACTGGGAAGGTTCCAGAGAGGCAGTAAGTAGTCATGGTCTAGAAAGTCTTTAGGTGGAGGCAGAGTCATCAACAAATTACTTTCTGTTTTGGACATTTAGCTCTTTCAGATAGTCCATTTCCTCACGCTCACACCCTTTACACCTACCACGGAGCCCTGTTTAACAAGGGGAGGTCATATGCCAGGATAACACTGCGGCAACCCTAGACGTAGTGAGAGTATACGCAGGTAACCACTGGGGAACCCAGACGAGAGTGACTCCAGGACAATAGGAGTAACCATGTTCCCCTGTGCCCACTTGACCCTAGCCAACAAGTGACCAGCTGATGGACCTGGTCCAGACCAACCAGGCTGCCCGTCTCACCAGAACAGGGGACCAAAAACATGTAAAGACAACTTCAGGAACTCAACCTCCAGGACTCCCGTTTCCCAGCAGTACGGGACACCACGTACGACAAACACATGGGAAGACAAAAACCCCACCCAGGATTGAAAATGGGCAGGGATGACCAACATCAACAAGCCTCCTCTACCAGCGATGTAGGGGGGGGGGGTTAAGTCCACGAGGCCGACAAATGCCGAACACTTCAAAGCTAGGCAGGCCTCTAGAGTTAGTGGCACTGCCATCCACTCTTCAAGCCCCGCCACCACGTCAAGGTGAACCCCTCAACAGGTCAGTGTTAGGTGGCATGATGCGGTTAGTGTTAGAGTAAAGCTCAAAGACATCTCTACACAGAGATCCCACTGAGATCACGTTATGGCTGCTAGCTGGTGCGCTACTTAAAATGTCCAGTTTCTTTTTTTGGACAGGCCTCGTACAGGTGGAAAGCATTACAGCGACTAAGGAGGATTAGGTCAGTTCTGTTTAAGCTAGGATAGGTTAGGTTATCTCCGTCTGTTATGGCATCTACAATAAAATTAGGTTAGGTCAGGTCTGGTTACATTAGGAATTTTCTCTCTATTTTGGCAGCTACATTAAAATAAGGTTGTCAGGTTTGGTTAGATTAGGTTAGGTTATTTCCCTTTATAATGGCGCCTAAGTTATAATTATGTTTGGTCACGTCTTTTACGACATTTACATTAAAATTTGAGTAGTTCAGTGCTGGTTAGGTAATCTTCTTCTGTTACGGCATTTACATTAAAGTCAGGTTAGGGTAGGCCTGGTTATGTTAGATTATCTCCCACTTATGGCATCTACTGATCATTAAATTACGGTATCACTTTTAATTAGGTTAGATTAGGTTATCTTATTTATTATCAACATTAAATTTAGGTTTGGTCAGTTCTGATCAGGTTGGGTTATCTCCCTGTACAGTACTATGGCATCTAAGGTGAAATAATGTTAACTAGATTTGCCTACTTTTAGGTCAAGTTTTCTGGTCCTGTTGTAGCATCTACGTTAATATTAGATTTTGTCAGTATGGTTACGGTAGGCTATGTTATGTACATTTATGGTTCGTTACTTTAGGTGAGTTACAGAGTATTCAACAGGACTAAACCAGTCTAGTATTACCAATCAACCAAGTGAGTTGTGCTGTATGATAACGCTATGAGAAATAAAGAATTCTTGAACTGTGAAGGAGACAAAAAATTTAGAGTAGGGAATTAGTCAAATAAATAATTTCCAAAGGCAACTGTTGTTTTCTTAACAAGGCATCAAAAGTGGATAGAAATGTGTGTTAACAAACTAAGAATATGAAAAGAAAAATCCTCACTGTCATGGCAGTTTGTTAGTTCGTCAATAGAAAAACTTTAGTTTGTTTTCCTTTGTGAATTTCGAATCTTATTAAACTATGTTTAGTTTTGTAAAGAATTTGGCGACGCTCAGATGGAGGAACAGTAATCATTTGAAGGTAACTCTACTCCGAGTGAGTAGATGGCTCACCTCAGGTGTCAGCTGATGGCAGATTTGAGCTCTCCATGTCAAGTAACCGTATATTACCGTATAAGCTGAAGAAGAAGAAAGCTGTCCACTCATTGACTTGCTGGCTATCACCGCAGGTAAAAACTGGGACGCCTCTTGGCGGGTTCTGTAGGGATGGGAGTATTTCTTCTTTACTGTCTTAAATAAACAATGAGATAGTTGTGGTCTTACCTGTATTAGTAGACGAACGATTTTTTGTGTTAACATTTGGGATCCAAACTGCTGATGAGGGAAAGCTCCGTGAGTGGTTGATTGTGCCAAACGTCCGCTTGAAGGATCCTTTGTCATTGGCTCAGCAGAAATCAGTTAGTGCGGCACATGGGAGGTGGATGCAATTTACAAACTGGGTAAGGCATCCACAAATTAAGAACGTTAGTCAGTACCTAATTACGCTGTCTTCTGTGATGCCTTGATAGTGCTCTTCTGAGGTACCAAATTAAGTTAGGTGCCTCAGCTTACAAACATGTTGGTGAATCTGGCCCCTGGCCTAAAGGTCTCAGGCACGACCCAGTAATTGAACCCAGAACCTCTCAGTCATTGTCAAATTGTCTTCTGAGTACAATATCACCACCCACTTTATTGAAGCTTAGCCTCACTGGCAAGGGAAGATTCCAACATGCTGGAGGAAAAGATAGGGTCATAGGTAGAATAAGACGATGATAAAGTGAATTTAAAGTAATATATCTGCCTCCGTCGTCAATGCTTAATGAAAACGAATACACAGCAATTTGTCATACAATACTGATAACTCTAATATAACGTACAATGCCGCACGAATCATAATAATTACTCTAGTAATAAGTATATAATTCTGGAGAGTAGCTGAATACAGCTTTACGCAACATATCAATGGAGGACCCCCCAGTTGAAAAAGTAAATATTAACATTAACAATGGCATGTGCTGTAGAGAAGTGACGTCCTCTAAAATCATTATTATATGCATTAAACTCTCCAGATGCGACACTCCGGACAAATGGGGAAATGTGTTGGGATAGAGAGCAGTGAAGTGAGTGGACTACTGAGAGGAGCGGAAAGGGAGCTGTAAGCTTTGCTGCACTGAAATAGCGTTTTTTTTTTTTTTTTTTTTTTTTTTTACCATCCCCTGGCGATTTTAATCTGCTAGTAGATGGTATCAGTACTGGAAACCTTTCCATAACTTGGATAGTAATGTATGTTAGGAGAAAGGATCGACTATAACGTGCTTGGATTCAAGGGGTTAAAGCCAATATGGTGGGTGGAAGGGAGACTAAAATGCAGACGACTGAGTGTAGAAAACTATATCGCACGGTATATATTTTGCATAAATATGACTGTCAGTTATTGAAAAAAATTTGGATACAGTGCGAAGAGAACGAAAAATAAATAATTAAGTAAATACAGGTGGTTCGAACCATAATTCCCTAACGAAGCTTCTGGTCCCCACTAAGTACAGTTTAAAAAAATTATCATAATCCTGTGTCAGCGACCCTCCAGCCGTCATTATCACATACGGCAAGAGAGAGAGAGAAAAAAAAAATGTTATTCCTAATCTCACAATTCGTGGGTTCCGAATAATTTACTGCTTTTATGTAGATCCTTATAATAATACACTGGATGCAGTTTTCTCACTCAAGTCTTAACTTAATCACTTAACCATCTTCTCTTTCATTTCTTTACATATTTGCCACTTAAGTTTTTTTTTTTTTCTCTCTCTCTCCCTCTTTATAGGCTACCGCCAAACAGTTTTTACCCGGCTTAGGAAGGTCATCCAGTGGTGAAGTGATAAATGAAGGCAATATCTAAAAACTTCCCATAATTACATATAATCATCTGGAAGTAGCGACACTTAAATAAAAAGAACGTCACTGGGTGGGAGGGGTTAACCATACGCGGCACATCATTAAACTAATCTTCAGTTATAGTTGTAAATAAATCATGGTGCACGGAATACAACGTCTTGGCTTTATGTCATCTGGTTTTAGGCAGAACAGACAAATGAATATAACTCTAGTCCTTCAGTATGTACCAGTATCTGTGGTGTGTATATGCAGTAGTTGTTTCCTGCACTTCAAGTGTTATCGTCGAGCTCAGAAGAAACCCTATAATAATATTCGTAACGTGATTTTTTTTTAAGTGTACCTTTAAGGGATATTGAGAATGGACGGTGGATTGCGTTTTTTTATGGATGGATTTGAAAAAAAAAAAAGTTTAATTGCACTGTATGAATGTAATGTTACGAAATAAATACCAGCCAGTTTCTTCAAAAACTTTGTTGCGATATATCTAATTACATACATGATATGAATTCCAAAGAGGATTATACAATGGTTAATGTCTAAAACACAAGAGGTCCTATTCCTTTACAATTACTTGCTTATACTGAAGATCTGTGCCCGTATTAATAAAAACTCCTAGGAGTAAAAGTTCCTCTCAAAGTGAAATTTGTCTCCTAACTTCTAGAAGTACTCCTAAAAGTTACTTTCAACTCCTAAGTTTACTCGTAAAATCGCTAAAAAATAAAAGTCCTCCACAAGGACTTTTAAGGAGTTAGGAGGGCTTTTAGTGACAGTAATAACAGTAGCTGCGTCCCTCAAACACCAAGAGACAAGACTACATAGACCATGGCTGACCGACACCATCCACCACGCAGAAATTTTCGAGCTCGGAAGGATGCATTCATGGAATATGATGATCAAGAACTTGTGAGAAAGTACCGTTTCGATCATGAGGGCATTCTGCTAATTACTGATTTAGTAAGAGATGTACTGGAAAGACCCACACATTGAAACCATCCTCTCACATCCGAGATGAAAGTGTTGATACTATTCAGGTACCTTACAACTGGGAAAATGCAGCAGTGTACTTGTAATGACTTTGGACCATCGCAGCCATCAGTGAGCAATGTGATAACGGAAGCACCCTATGCTCTAACTGCTCCACACATTGTTAAGAGGTTTGTGAAGGTCCCTCGTACACTCCCGCCATTCAGTTTCTCTTTCTCCTGATCTTATCTGCAGCCGTGGAATCTAGAAATTGTGCCATTGTTGATGGTCACTGTACCATGTACACACGATGCCCCAATGGTAGCAGGCACGATTAGCTGACCACACGATGTGTTTACATTTTATCCATTTCATCGACATTCGTAAAGAATCATAATATAAGGTCAAATAGATGTTGTTTCTGTATATAAAAACTAGTTTTTCATTTTTAAACTACATACTGATACTCTAAAGCTTTGTAATGGTAATTTTTTAAATATATTAAGCAGAGATTCTTTGTGCTGGTAACACTTCATGGTAGGAGCGAAATTACTACTACAAGTCCTCCTAGGAGGAACTTTTAGAAGCAACTCTCAGTTACAACCACTTTTAGTAGTAATTGTAGGAGTACTTCTAGAAGTTTTTATTAATACAGGCACTGGTCAGCGAAAGATCTATTATCTAACATTTTCAAACACTACTTGGTTTTTCTTTGACACTAAAATCACAGACAAAAGATTTTTCATTATAGATAGATATAGATATAGATGTATAGATATATAGATAGATACATGGATTGAGAGAAAGACATAGATATAGATGGTTTCTTCATATATCACTCTCGAGCATAATTATTTTGTGTTTGTGATCAAATTATCGTTTAGAGCAAGCAGTCATCATGAAAAATAACACAGTTCATTTGTTTCTGAGAGAGAGAGAGAGAGAGAGAGAGAGAGAGAGAGAGAGAGAGATTTGCTTGCCAACCTAATTTCATTACCTTTTCACGGTTCCATTGTGTAGCACTGGTCGTATGGTTGAAAAACGTACTTATCAAAAGCAATGATCAGATTCCATGTACGAACATAACTTCATGGGCTGCCATGCTCCCTTAATCATATGATAAGTTTAGGGCATTTTTAATGGCAGATTTTTTGCCAACTATGCCCAGTTGCAAGAAATAGGTGGCAAGATATTTCCTGATGTAGAAGAGTTGGAGTTTCTCTCTCTCTCTCTCTCTCTTGATGTACAGTGCATTCTCTTTTTGATTGATTTGTATCTCACCGTTTCATTTTCAGCCATCACTGAGTTTACTTTATTGCCTTACATTATTACTTTCGTTCCATTCTCATAAAACTTCGTAATATTTTTGCATTTTTATATTATTTAATAGTCCCCTCGATTTTAATCTAAAACTCTTCCTTTTTTTTTTTTTTTTTTTTTCCCACCAGTGCTGTTCTCATCACAATAACACCAGTCTTGTCACTTGCTTGTATAATCTGATCGTTTATGCATATTTTTCTCCTTTACTCTTCTATTTCCTTATCATCTCTTTGCAAATATTTCCCTTTCCTTCAACTCCACCTCTGTTCCGCAAACTCAGTTATCTTTACACAACTCCTACTTTCTCTACTTTTCTCTTCCTCCCGCCCATTCCACTACCTTCCTTGGTCACATCTCAGTGGCAGCAGCAGCTGCATTTTCTCTCTCCCCCTCCCCAACCCAAGCCACAGTGTCATTTGATACGACACTCATGAGCCACAGGACTCCCTTTCACACACACACAAAGTTTCACCTTACTTGGCAAGAACCCAATCCTGAACTGAATAAGATCATCTGGTGTGTTAGTGTGTAAGAATGTACATATTTTTTGGTGTATATTGTGCATGTATGTATAGCACCTGCATGTCGCTGTGTGTGTGTGTGTGTGTGTGTGTGTGTGTGTGTGTGTGTGTGTGTGCGTCGATGCTATGTATGCCAGCATCTACGCTTATGCATTCGCTATCATGTTCTTGCCTGTTTAATGCTTACACATTTATAGTCTTAGTTAATTCTGTTTGCTCTCTCGACGCGGGTGTGACTAAAATTGTTTTTAATATCAGTGACTTTTGGTGGAGCTTAAACTGGCGACATAAAGATTTGTATTCACCAGCGATATTTATAACGTTTGGAGTATGGGGGAGAGATTAATTTGCCTAGCTCCTTTCTGTATATTTCTCTTCTGGCCTCCAGCTGTGTGTTAACGTGTGCATGCGGCCAGAGGGTGTAAAAGGCAGAGAATTTTGAATGGAGACAGAGTTTTTGTGGGATTGGCGTCGGGAGAGGAAGTGTTTGGACTGGAGATCAGAGAGGGAGGAGAAGCAATATTTTCTGTGTTGTATATATTTCAGAACATCTTTTCACTTCGTATCAGTATCTAGTCACAAGTATTATTGTTATTGTATTATTATTATTTGTGGCAATCGAGTGCAGTTTAGTTATCTATTTTTGTATTATTTTTTTAATTTTGACTGGCAAGTTTGTTCCCAGACTTTAGTATAACTATTCAGGGTATTATCAGGTGGATTGTTTTTCTCATTCTTTTGTGTATCATTGTCTCATTGTAAATATTGTATATGTTATTAGCTTGTATTATATTAGGTATGTTTCATTGTGTTTATTTTGCCCTTGCTTACTTCAGCTAATGTTATTTACTTTCGGACCTGTGTTGCGAGATTGGAGTTAGTTTTTTTTTCATCACTTAAGTATTTATTCAATTCCCTTTTCACTTTGTTGTTCTCAGTTTTTACGCAGTCATATTTAGTTATCTTGTGTTGCCTAATCCCATCTCGTAACATATAAATTGGCTTTACCTAGCCAGGATAATACCCTGATATTTTGTTTATTATTGAGTCATTGTGGTTGTGTCATCATGGAAGGTAGAACTAGTGATGTTACTGTGACACCCCTACATATTGTGAGTCAGCAAGATGCAGTTGATTTCATCAACTCAGGACCAATGAAGGATAAAGTTAGGAGGTTGCAAAGGCAGGAGTTAACCTTAGTTGCCCAAGCTCTTGAAATTCAGAGTGAGTCAGGTAATGTCTTCCCGTTAACTAACTTAATCTGCCACCGACTGTTTGCCACAGACCCGTACAAAGTCCCTGGATCCATGCCACACCTTGAATCAGTTTCTCCCCACTGTAGGGAGTCACCTTGACGTGGTGGTGGGGCTTGAAGCATGGTTGGCAGTGCCACCTACTTGGGAGGCATGCCTACCTTTGTAGGGTTCGGTACTTGTCGGCCTTGTGAACCAAGCACCCCCTACATCACTGGTAGAGGAGGCCTACTGGTGATGTCAGTCCCTGCCCATTTGCCATCTAGGCCGGGACTGTTGCCTCCCCACGTGTTTGCCGTGCGTGGCATCCCATAATGCTGGGAGACAGGAGTCCTGGAGGTTGAGCAATGCTACATGGTGCGCCCTGCAGCTAGCAATACACCACTTGGTCCCTTATTCTGGCTAGACGGGTGGCCTGGTTGGGGCCGACCAGGTCAATCGGCTGGTCACTGGCTAGCCATCCAGGCTAGTCACCTAGTGGCTTTAGGATCAAGCGGGCACTGGGGGACCTGGTGGCTCCTATCGTCCTGGAGTCACCCTTGTCAGGGTCCCTTGGTGGTTACCTGCGTATGCTTTCCCACTACCTCTGGGGCCGCCAGTGGTGTTTTCCCTGGCATATGGCCTCCCCTTGTTGGGCTCCATGGTGGGTGGAGGGGTGGGGGAATGAAGGTGGTTATTATTATAATCATGGCTTCATATAACATTCCTGCTGCTGACAACCCTGGTTCCGTCCCTGACCATCCTCCACAGTCTCCATCCTGTGCGCCACCTGTGCCTCTGGCTGGTGAGGCCCATATTGCCACCTTGGAACCATACCTGCCTGGTTCCAGTGGTTTGCGGTCAGTGGCCACTACAAAGAAGAGCCGGCAACAGACAACAACATATTGTGGACATGCCCGTGAGGTCCTGCTGGGTGTCTTTGAGAGGGTTGATTTCCCAAGATACTACACCATTCGTACTTTGGATGGTCAGCCTACTGGGAATCTGGACATTTTTACTGTTCATCGGTGTATTATGTCAATCTGTGGGAGAGAGCCAAAGATTTCACCTCAGGGGGATGGTAGCCTCTTAGTGGAGGTTACATCCCCTGAAGAGGGTTCCCGGCTGGCTACCCAGTGTAAGGACCCAGATGCGCTGTTCAATTGTGTTCCTCATGCCTTTTTCAATCGTAGTCGAGGTGTTGTTTTCTCCAAAGACTTACTGCGTTACAGTGAAGAGAAGCTGCTTGAAGAACTCCAGGTCCACAGGGTTGTTAAAGTGGAGAGGTTTCGGAAGAAGGTTGATGGTGTTCTTACCCCAACTCCATCCTTGTTGCTGACGTTCAACTGTACTGTTCTCCCTTCATCCATCAAGGTGTCTTGGTTGTCCCTTAGGGTCAAACCCTTTGTACCAAATCCACGACGCTGCTACCACTGTCAGATGTACGGGCATGTTGGGCGAGTCTGTCGTCGTTTGCAACAGGGCCTCCCAGTGGTGTGTGTCAGTTGTGGAGAATCCACTCATGCAGGACAGGATTGTCCTGGACCTGTTTGTTGTTTGCACTGTGGCGAGGCACATCCTGCTTCATCTATAGACTGTGCCTGGTTTTGCTTGGAGAAGGAGATCCTCCTCATCCGTAATAAGCTTTTCTGAGGCGAGGAGTAGAGCCATGTCATCTGTTTTCCGTAATGGAGTGTCTTATGCGTCAGTTTTGTCCGGTCATAGCCGTCCTTGTCGTCCTGTCCAGCAGCAGACTCGAGTTCCTCCTGTTGTGTCAGCTCCTATGCCTTCATCGGTTGATTCCATGCCAATGCAACAATCTCCTGCACTTGAGACGTTTGCCACTACAGTTCAAGACTCGACCTCTACATCTATGGTATCCCCTGGTAGTCATGGTGCACATTCTTCATTCGCTAAACGTCATCGTGGTTCCTCAGAGTCTTTGAGTCTTGAAGATCCTCCAAGCAAGGTGTCGGTCGTGGAGTCCACATCCTCTGTAGTTAGTCCATCTGTGCAACAACCCTCGGACCCTGCTTCTGGGTCTTCGGGGGCTTCTGGGGTGTCAGGTCAGTCTGGCACCTCTTCCTCCAGGGTATCGGATGTTCCTCCTCTGGTTACCTCGGAGGATCCTGTCCTGCCCCCTCCACGTTTGGAGGCCAGGACCCCAACCCCTCCTGCCCGACCTCTTGGTTCACTGGGGGCCCCAGGCAGGGTTCGGAGTAGCACTTCCTCTCCTGCTAGGCAGCGACGGGTGTCTGAGAAGTCTCCCAACACTTAGCAGACCCCAGGCCCTCGTTCTAGCCATGCTGCTGCCCGTGACAAGCCCCTTAGTGGGCGTATCCGCATTCCCAAGAAGATTGTCTCCCAGGGTCACTTAGTGGTTTCCACTAAGTGACCCTTTCTTTTGTGTATATAGTTCCTCCATTTTAATATTTTTAGTATTTTTTATGGTTTTCTGTTTATCCCTCTCCCCTGCCCCTTTTTATTTCAATAGTTTTAATGGCTAATATTATTCAATGGAACTGCCGTGGTTTACGAGCCAACTGGGAGGAACTCCGTTGGCTTCTGGCTGAGTATTCACCTGTGTGTGTTTGCCTACAAGAGACAATGGTTGGTGATGCTGCGCCTCCCAGTCCACCCGGTTACCAGGTTTTTTATTCAGATCCTCTTCCTGGAGAGGGTTATGGTGGGGGTGTGGCTATTCTAGTATGCAGTGACATACCTTTCATTGCTGTGAGTCTTAACACTACACTGCAGGCTATTGCTTTCCAGATTTTCCTTCCCCGTCGTTATACTGTGTGCTCTTTGTACCTCCCTCCTAGTGCCACTATTGAGAGGGTTGATCTTGAAAATCTTATTCGTACGCTTCCCTCACCCTATTTCTTGCTGGCCAACATGAACAGTCATCATCCCCTGTGGGGTGGCTCCACAGCTGATGCTAGAGATACTATGTTAGCCTCCATTGTAGAGGATGTGGATCTGTACATTTTAAATTCTGGTGAAGTTACTTACTTCCATAGTCAAACGGGTATTTTTACTGCTGTGCTCTGCAGGGGTAGCCCTGAATTTTACATGGGCTGTGTTACCGGACTAACATGGCTGTGACCACTTCCCTGTTTTATTAAGATCGACACAGAGTGAGCCTCGGCGTCGTCTTCCCTGCTGGCGCTTGGATAGGGCAGTCTGGCTGGTTTTTGAGGAGCTGTGTTCCCTCAGCCGATGTGTGGAGGATTTTGTCAGCACTGATGCTGCTGTTGAGTATTTCACAGACTTACTGCACTTGGAGGACTGCAGAGTATTCCAAGAACAGCTGGTCACTTTCCTCGCTGTCCAGTTCCCTGGTGGACCAATGAGTGTGCTTCTGCTGTTCGGGCTAAACGTGCTGCTTTCTCCCAACTTCGTCGTCACCGAGGTGACCCTGGTTACTTAGCGGCATATAGGAGGCCCCGAGCTCATGCCCGGCGGGTTATGAAGGAGGCTCGGAGGAAGTCTTGGGCATCATTTGTTTCTTCAATTTCTTCACAGACTCCTCTCACGAAAGTGTGGAAATGGGTGAGGAAGATTTCAGGGAAATTTCCCATTCCCTCTCCTCCTGTTTTATCTCATGCAGGTGTGGTGGTGGCTCATTCTTCGTCTGTTGCCGAGATATTTGCAGCTCATTTTGCTAATGTCTCTAGGAAGGACACCTCATCCCCGTCGGCACGCCGCCAACGGCACCTGGAATCTTTGGGCATTAGTTTTCCATCTACTGCGGAGGAGTCGTATAATGTTGCTTTTTCTGCTTCTGAACTTCAGATGGCATTATCGCAGTGTCGCGACTCGTCTCCAGGCTTGGATGATGTCCCATATGCCTTCTTACACCACTTGCCTGATGCAGCCCTTCATTTTCTGTTGTCACTGTATAACAGAATTTGGTGCACTGGTGGGTTTCCGGCCTCATGTGGTGTTGCTGTGGTTCTCCCCATCCCTAAGCCGGGTAAGGATCACTTGCAGGCCACTAATTATCACCCTATCTCGCTGACATCTTGCCTTTGTAAGGTCTTCGAAAAGATGGTGAATAGTCGGCTCATGTGGTACTTAGAGAAAGGTGGTTACTTGTCTCCAGTCCAATGTGGGTTTCAGAAGATGCGGTCGACCACAGATGCTCTCCTTTCTTTAGAATCTTCCACCTGCCAGGCTTTTGCAACTAACCAGCATCATATCACAGTGTTCTTTGATTTGGAGAAGGCGTACGACACTTCCTGGCATCGTGGTATATTACAATCTCTTTATGAGTTTGGTCTCCGTGGGCGACTCCCCACTATTATCCGGGAGTTTTTATCTAATTGTTTTATTCGGGTCAGAGTCGGGAGTGAGCTGTCTACTGCACGTCCTCTTGAGGATGGTGTGCCACAAGGGAGCATACTAAGTGTTACCCTTTTCGCAGTGGCAATTAACAGTGTTATTTCTGTGCTCCCTGATGGTGTTCGTGGCTCTCTCAATGTTGACGATTTATCAATCTCTGTCACTGCCTCACGGATGTCAATGGCAGAAAGGAGGATGCAGATGGCTCTCAACCGTGTCTCTAGATGGCCTGATGACCGAGGTTTTCGATTTTCCTTCAAGAAGACCGTTGCCATGCATTTTTGCCGCATTCGTGGAGTGCACCCTGACCCAAACCTTTTTTTAGACGGTCGTCGTATTTCGTGTTTAAAGGAAACCCGGTTTTTAGGGCTGATTTTTGACAGCCGGTTGACTTGGGTCCCTCACTTGAGGTACGTAAGAGCTGAGTGTCTCAGAGCATTGGGTCTCTTGAAAGTTTTAGCGCACACATACTGGGGAGCTGATTGCAAGACCCTCCTCCTCTTGCATCAGTCTTTGATTTTATCCAAACTTCATTATGGATGTGAAGTTTATTACTCTGCCTCAGAAGCCCGGCTTCATATTTTAGATTCCATACATCATGCCGGTGTTCATCTCACCACTGGGGCATTCCGATCTTCCCCGATTTCGAGTTTGTTGGCTGATGCTGGTGTCCTTCCTCTAGACTTGCTCCACTCTTCCTTTTTGATGAGATGTTGGTATCGCTTATCTCGTCTCCCAGACTCTGTGCCCTTTGTCAAGGTCTCTCAAGATTCTCGGTCACCTATTTTTGCCACTCGGCCTTCCTTTCCAAAGCCCTTTGGTTTCAGGGTGCAGGCAGTTATGTCTAGCTTCTCTGTTCCTTCTGTGCCGATCACTCCCCACCGTGTCCCGAGGGTGGGCTACTGGCTTCTCCCTAGGGTGATATTTTGTCGTTTCTTCTCATCCAGTAAGGCCTCCCTTCCTTCTCAGGTTTTATTTTCTCTGTTTTTAGAGCATGCCTCTTCTCATGGGGACTCCATACCAGTTTATACTGATGGATCTAAGTCTGATGCGGGTGTGGGCTTTGGTGTGGTGTTTCCCACCTTCTGTCAAGGTGGGAGCCTCCCTGTGACTGCTTCTGTTTTTACGGCTGATCTGACTGCTATTTTATTTGCCCTTCAGATTCTCTTCACTCTCCCCCACACTGCTTTTATTGTTTTTAATGACTCACGAAGTGCTCTTTCTGCAATGGAGTCTTTTAATCCCTCTCATCCTTTGGTTTTATCCATTTTAGAGTGGCTTTTCCTTTTAGGGCGTCGAGGACGTCGTGTAGATTTCTGTTGGGTTCCAGCTCATGTAGGAGTGGCAGGGAATGAACGAGCTGATCAGCTGGCCAAGGCATCAGTGGCTCATCCCCCTCTTGCACAGTCCCCTCTGTATCGTCTGCCTGCTGCAGATATGCGCTCCTTTATTGCCTTCAGGGTTTGGTGCTGTTGGCAGGAGCATTGGGATGCTGTAGGTGCCAATAAGTTGCGCTCAATTTGCCAGAAGGTGGGTTCATTCAGTTTCCGAGGCTTCCCTCGTCGATGGGAGACTGCTTTGTGCCGCCTCCGCATTGGTCACACCCGTTTCTCTCACGGTTTTAATGGAAAGGGCTCCTCCTCCATTCTGTGATGACTGTCTAGTTCCCTTGACTGTTCGGCACCTGTTGGTGGAGTGCCCTAGTTTTGAGGATTTGCGTCGTCGGTTCCTCTCTGACCACCAAACGGATGGTGATGTGTATCATCTTTCCTCCGTGCTTGGGGAGGATGCCTGTGTCTTGGGAGGGGCAACCCTCTCCTTTGTGAAGGAGGCATGACTTCTTAATGATATTTAGAATTTCTCCGTTTTGATTGTGTGGCTAATCCTCTGTTTTTTGTTTTTGCTTTTTACTTCTTTGTTATACGGCGGCATATGACCTTGGCAGTTGCGCCGCCATGGTTATTATGGAAAAAAAAAAAAAAAAAAAAAGAATCAGTTTCTAGATCACTTCATCCCATGATAGTTTAGTTAAGGAAACTGTCATCCACCAGAAAGAATTTATTGATGCACAGCAGGCTAAGCACAATCATGAGTATAGGATGTTACAGCTTCAACAACAGCTTCAGGGGGAGAAGAAGGAGGATGAGAATAGGACGTTACAGCTTAAACTACAGCTTCAGAGGGAGAAGAAGGGGGAGGAGAATAATAAACTGCAGCAGATGAAGCTTGACTATGAAATGCGTATGAATTACCCAAGTGCCCCAACCAATTTTCCTCATTCTTTTTCAGAATTTAGAGCCATTGAACCCACTAAATTAGTTCCCCATTCGATGAGTGCTTAGTCCTGGAGTCCTTGACGTATTTGAGAAGATTCCTACAGGTAACAAGTAGCTCAGAGACACCTGGTCATCTCTAGTTCAGACAGTAATCAAAGGTAAAGCGTTGAAGGCCTATGACAGTCTTAGCCACCAAGAACCACAGGATTACGAGGTCATATAGAAAGCCATACTGTATGCATACGAGATGAGACCTGAAAATTACAGGCATAAATTTAGGAATTGTAGGAAGCGCCCCCATGATACCATTGTAAATTTCAGTAGACAGATGACTGATGCAATTAATCAGTGGATGTGAAGTGAGGATGTCTCAGAATCTTATGTTAAGCTTAAGGAACTTGTTTTCCTCGAGAACTTCCTTGATAAGATTGATACAGATTTAAGAACTTACCTTGCTGATAAGAAAGTTAAGAATGCTGCTGAAGCTGCAGTTTATGTAGATGATTATTTGTTGTTTAAGAATTTGAATAAGGGTAAGGAAGTTCCTAGGAGTGTTCCTCAGAAGTGTTACCCCTCTCAGCTCCCCAAATAACCATCTCAGAGGCCCAGCTCCACGAATTCCTCCACACTCAAACCTGATACACCTCACATATCCCCAAAACCTGCACACCACCCATTCACTTGTCCATATTGAAAGAGGCCAGGTCACACTGTAGACAGATGTTGGCGAAAGTCAGGTGTTGTGAAACCAGTGAGCTTTGTTTCTCGTGAAGCTCCCGTGGTTACCCCTTCAGTTGGTTCCCCAGTTGTTAGTCAGGGAAACTCGGATGTTTTACCCCCTTTTGGGGTTGATGTTGTTCCAGAAGGTGGGAAGGAGGAGGCCACAGTTGCGTCAGAGCCCACTGTTTCAGGAGGTGTGGTACAGGTGGTGACAAGCAGTGTTACCCCTGCTTCTTCATATGCCCCCTACCTGTATTCTGGTTCGGCGAAGGTGATTGGCGTGCAGCATCCGGTACGCATTCTTCATGACACTAGTTCTTCAATTTCTTTGTGGGTAAGGCCAAATAATGAAGTTCTTGATGTTGCAGGAGGAGAGTTTGTTCTGATTAGGGGAGTAACAGGTGCAAAGACTGTGCTGCTAGTTTCTTGTGAGGTTAAATGTCAGTTGTTTGATTGAATGGCATGACTGGGTGTTGTAGATTATTTAACAGAGTGCTGCTAGTTTCTTGTGAGGTTAAATGTCAGTTGTTTGATGGATTGGCACGATTGGGTGTTGTAGATTATTTACCAGAGAGTGGTGTTGATTTAATACTTGGTAATGACCTAGTGAGAGGTGAGGAGATTACCACTCCAGTTTTGGCAGAGGTGCCAGTGCCCGAAGTTTCCGCGCACGTTGATCCCAATCATGCAGAGGTATTCCCAGTTTGTACAGTGATTAAGTCCATGTCACGTGCAGAGAGGAGTAGATAGGAGAAGGTTGTTTGTAGTGTGCCCTGCGGTATCGTACCACGGGCAACAGTTAATCCTACATCTGAGGACACAAAACAATCAGAGAATGTGATATCTTTGATGGGTACATTTATGGGTTCTTTGGAAGATATTTGACCTGTTCCATTGGAGGAGGTGAACATTGAGAAGTTAAAGGAGTTGCAGTCTGGAGACCAGCAGATTCAAAGCTTGAAGTTGTGCGCAGTGGATGATTTTGAGAAAGAGAAGGGTGAATGTTTTTATGTGAAAGATGTGAAAGATGAAATTTTTTCATGTGAAAGATGAGATTTTGTGGAGATGGTGGAGATCTCCACATGTGAATGTAGATGATGGGATTTGGGACTACCATCAGATCGTAGTACCTAATTTGTGCAGGCAGGAGTTAATTCAACTTACCCATTCTACTCCATGTGCAGGTCACATGGGTGTAAGGAAGACCATGGAGAGGCTGCGTGCGGAATTCTACTGGCCCTGCTTGGCAGCGGATGTGGCTAAGTTTGTCAAACATTGTCATACCTGTCAAGTAGTGGGTAGGCCGAATAAGTCTGTCCCTAAGGCCCCTCTTGTTCCCATTCCTGCCATTGATTCCCCTTTTTCCAGGTTAATTATTGATGTGGTGGGACCCTTGCCCCCAACTTCTAGCGGTAACTCATATCTGCTCACTATCATTGACCCCTCCACGACGTACCCTGAGGTGATACCTCTACATTCTCTCAAAGCTAAGGCAGTAGTTAGAGTTTTGCTTGATTTTTTTACAAAGTTTGGTTTGCCCCAGGAGGTTCAGTCAGATAGAGGGTCTAATTTCCCTTCCAACTTCTTCCAGCAGTCATTAGCTGAACTTGGCATCACACACCAAAGAGCAGTGCCTACCATCTGGAGACACAAGGTGCCTTGGAGCGTTACCACCAGATGCTCAAGAATATGCTCTGCAAGTACTCTCTGGAGCACTCTAAGGACTGGGACCGTGGTGTGCTGTTCCTCCCGTTCGCTACAAGGGAAGTACCCCAGGAGAATTTGGGTTTCTCTCTTAACGAGCTCGTGTTTGCCCATCGAATTCGGGGTCCCTGAGCTTGGTTAAGGAGATTTGGAGCAGTAACCTCACTGAGAGCAAGAGCTTACTCCATTATGTGCAGGACTTCAAGACCCATATGAGTGAGACTCTGGAGCTGGTCCGGGAAAATCTCAAGCAGGCTTAGGATAACATGAAGGTGTGGTACGATCGAAAGGCCAGGCTGAGGGAGGTTAAGGTCAGTGATAAGGTTTTTGTGTTGCTGCCACTGCAGGGTCATCCACTGGCCACTAAGTTCAGTGGTCCTTACCCTGTAGTGTGGTATATTGGAGTCACTGACTACCTGGTGTAGACCCCCGACAGGAGGAAGAAACACCAACTGTGCCATGTGAACATGTTGAAACCGTACCATCATGCACCAGATAATCCGGCTCCCCTACACCTTGTCTCTCTGCTGCTGCTGCCGAGGAGGGTGTTGATAGCTGCTTGTTTGAGGCAGACTGTGAGTTTCCAGATTGTAGCTGGGTGAAGAATGTTGAGGCAGAGTCCACTCTCAACTCCAAGTTAGTGCATCTGCCTTGGGACCAAGAATTGCAGTTGGTTGCCCTCTTGTCAACTTACAAAAAAGTGTTCAGCAGTGCCTCTGGGAAGACTGATTAGATTCAGCACGACATGGATGTGGGTGACATCGTTCCTGTGAAGTTGCCCCCTTATCGAGGTAGTCCTCAGCGTCTTGGCGCGCTGCATCAGGAGCTCAATTATATGTTGGACCATGGGCTTATATCCTCCCGTGTTCGTCCCTGAAGTTCCCCTGTGATGCTGCAACCTAAATCAGATGGCACCACAAGATTTTGAATAGGCTACAGATGGGTGAACACGCTAACCAAGACTGATACATACCCATTACCACTGGTTTAAGGACTGCGTTGATCGTATCGGCTCATCTAGTTATATCACCAAGTTAGAACTCACGAAAGGCTTCTGGCAAGTGCCTTTGACCGAATGGGCTAAGGAAGTCTCGTGTTTTGCGGCAGACGGACAAACATATCAGTGTAACATGATGCCATTTGGTTTGAAAAATGCCCTGGCAACATTCCAGCAGTTATTGAACATGGTTGTCAGTGGTATGAAGCACTGTGTGGTATACTTAGATGATATAGTAGTCTTTACCAATGACTGGGAAAGCCACTTAAGAGAACTAGGTGTTTTGCTGTCCAGGCTGTCTGAGGCTTGACTTGTACTAAATTTAAAGAAGTGCGAGTTTGTGACAAGTAGTAGTAGCAGTAGTAGTTGTTCCCTAGGCAGTCTGGCCAAACAGCCCCGAGTCCCTTAGGAAGGCCATGGCCGAGACCGAGCTTTCCCACAGAGCTCTCAAAGAGTGTATGTTGTGTTGCTGGCGTAGGTGATTGTGTATAATGCAGTCTTCCATAGTGTGCTTAACTCCTAGGGTACGCAATTCTTCAGCCTCAAATGCCCCCCAGGACAAAAAAAACAGGCCTATTTTTCGACTTTTGCCCAATTTATAGAGCTTCAATTTACACACCTGAAAACGCAAACCCCACCCTCCTAGACCCAATAGTTACCGAGCTATGGCCTGTCAAAGTTGATAATAGTTACCCATCATGGCCCCAGCGAGAAAGAAAATAGAGTGCTCGCACCTGTTTTCTTCACAAAAACACGTACAAAAATCACCGAAGTCAAAATTTTATTTTGGTGTGTATAGATGTTATAAACCACTGTAATGTGCTTAAAAAAAATAAAATGGTGACAAACCCCCCCAGAAAAATATGATAAATAGTAATAATTATCCTCCCCTCCCCTCCCCTCCCCTCCCCATACCTCCAATTCCCTCCCTCCCCTTCCCTTCCCTCCCCTCCTCTTTCCTCCCCTCCTCTTTCCTCCCTTCCCCTTGCCTAACTTCCCCTCCCCCCTCCCCTCCCCGCCGAGCTGTCAAATCTAGCTAGGGAAAATGGTCATGAACCCCCTAAAAGAAATGTGATAAATAGTAAAAATTATCATCCCCTCCTCTCCCTTCCCCATACCTCCAGTCCCCTCCCTCCCCTTCCCTTCCCTCCCCTCCTCTTTCCTCCCCTTCCCTCCCCTCGCCTAATCTCCCCTCCCCCCTTTCCCCTCCCTCCTCCTCTCCCCTCCGAGCTGTCAAATCTAGCTAGTTTTCGTTTCTTTTCGTTTTTGAAGGCTCCAACATGTTTGCATGCGTTGGCATAAAGTAAGATGTCTTTTTCGAGTGTGTTTCGAATAAAGACAGCTAAAATAATTATGGTGTGCATATCTGTATGCAAAGACACGAATAAATTACAGGTAATGATTCAAGAACATGCGCCATATAGCGTAAAAAATACGCAATATTCGAGGCTGGAGAGGTAAAGATACTGTGGGCTAGGGGGTGGGGGTGAGGATAGGGGATGGGGGTGAGGGTAGGGGGTGGGGATGAAGGTAAGTGGTTGGGTTGGGGGGTTGGGGGTGGTGGTGGGAAGTGGTAAGGCCAGGTGGGGGAGTATGGGGATGGAAGGATGGGAGGAGACCACCAAAAGACATAAAGGAAGGCCCCCAGTGGAGTACAGGGACATGGAGGGAGAGTAGAGGGGTAATACCCTCCCCCCATCATGGGGGGATCCACATGGGAGGGAGTGAATGCATGAGGAGGGTGTGGGAGTGATGGTGGTGATGGTGTTAAGAGCAGTCGGAGGTAGGGTAGCAACAAGGTAGTGGGGTAGAGGGATGTGACAGGAGGGAGGTGGGGGGTACATCCCCCACCGCCTGGGTATGGGCCTGGGTCCTCCCTCCGGTGTGTCCAACACTTAGTTCTGATTCATTAGAAGCCATCTGCGCCACAGTTGGGGTGGACCCAGCTGCCACAAGTTTTTTGTGGATGTTGCACGATCAGTGTTGCTCGTCCTTTTAAAAAATTGTGCAAAAAGCCCAATCAATGAGATTAGTACTTAGGGGTTAATAGTATGGGGTGCTGTTATTCATCCTGGATGGGCATCAGTGACAGAGTCATCCAGCTTCTTCTGGTAGCTTAAGATGGCTGGATGGTGCCCACATCTCAGCAAGGCCAGGTGGACCCTGTCCTCACGAGGGAGATAGGATTCAGAAGGGTGGATGTCAGGAGGCCATTCAAGCAGCTGTGTGTTGTCTTTAAGTGACTGAATGAAGAGGCAAGTGATCTGAGTGTGGATATGCTTCTGGAAGCTGGTTTGATGTGGGCGAGGGGGGAGAGATGACAGTATTTGTGTATGTATCATGTGCTGGGTGTTGTTTTGATGTTCCTTGGAGTGGGTGGATGTGCTGCCATGTAATATAGTGGATGTTGTGAGTTTGTGGAGGTTGCAGCAAGTAACTGGGTGCCTCTCATGTCTAGGTGATCCTTGACTTTGAGAACTTTGGTTTCTTGATGTAGGTGGTCTGTGGATGTTGTAGCTGTGCAGCCTGCGATTATTTTTAGGGCCTTGCTTTGTAAGGTCTGTAGAGTTGTAGTGTGTTTTGGTGAGGTTAGGAGCCCAGGCAGGGTTTGCATAATTCATCACTGAACATATGTATTGTTTGTATACTGTGGTAGTGGTTTCCTTGTTGTGTCCGAATGTTGTATGGGCAAGTGACCTCAAGGTAGTGAGTCTTGGTGTTATTTTATTTTTAATGTTTGTGATGTGTTGTTTAAATGACATTGATGTATTGTATGTTACACCAAGGATTGTGTGTGTGTGTGTGTGTGTGTGTGTGTGTGTGTGTGTGTGTGTGTGTGTGTGGTAGGAGAGTGTCGTTTATGGTGAGGTGTTGGATGTGACTGTGTTCTACTGTCCAGTTTGTGAGAAGGGTCACTGTTGAGTTGGCTGGGGCTATTTTCAGCCTGTTTGTGGTGAACCATTCGTGTAGTGTGTTGAGGTAAGGTTGGATGATGTATGCAGCTGTGTTTGCGTTTTGGTGTGTACATGTAAGTGTTATATCATCTGCATAGGAAGCTATGTGTATCTGTGGTGTGAGGGGTGTGGGTATGTCGTGCATATATAGGTTACAGAGTGTAGGGGACAAAACAGATCCTTGGGGGATGCCGTTTGTGAAGTTCCTGATGTTAGAAGACTGACCGGCAAATGTTACGTGTGCACATCTGCCTACTAAGTAGTTTGCCAGCCATCTTTTTGTGTTACTGTGCATGTTTGTGTTGAATATTTTGTTTGTAAGGTTGTGGCGGGGGATGGCATCAAAAACTTTGATGTCTAGTGTGATTAGGAGTGTCCTGTGTGGTGGCCTAGCTGAATTCATGCCATCGAAAACTCTCTGTGTAAGGTCTGTAAGAAGGGTGTTTTTGTGGAGTGTAGTGGCTTTAATACATGTTGTGATTGGGCTAGAGGAATGTGAGGTGTGACTGTTGTAGTACCAGTCGTTCAGTAACACTATAGAGGATGCCGAGGAATGTGATGGGGCGGTGTGATGAGGGTAACATGGGGGCTTTGTTAGGTTTAGGGATAGTGATGATAATGCGGTGCACAAGTTCAATACCTCCACTCTAAGGTGGAGGCAATAAAGAATTTTCAGGCACCACAAAACAGGTGCGAGCTTTGGAGATTCCTCGGCAGTATTGATTATTACCGTCTTTTTTTGAAGAACTTTGCAACAAATACTGGCCCCTCTCACTGAATTGCTTAAGAAAGATAGAAAATACATGTGGGCTGATGTGTGCCAGAATAGTTATGATGCAGCCAAGTAGGTCTTAGGCTAGCTTCACACGAGCGGTTTTTTCCCGCGCGGTTTTTTCCCGCGCGGTTTTCCCGCGCGGTTTAGAAATCAATGAAGTTCAATGAGGCCCTTCACACGCTGCCTGCACGGGAATGATTTACCAGCCGCGAGCACTGCCACCCCGCGCGGAGGCAGGCGGTTTGGAATACTCTAGAAGTCTATGGAGCCCTTCAGACGGGCGGTTTTAACCCGAGCGGCAGTCGTAGTTCATTTGTGGCAGAGGTGGTGTGCTGCTTTTCTGCTGTCATTTTTCAATCAGTTATGCATTTTTACGTATTAATATGAATAGTTTTATTATTATTATTATTATTATTATTATTATTATTATCATTATTATCATATGCACTGTAGTAACAGAGGTACACTACGAATATAATTATGTTTTACAGAACATCATGGCAGGTCATCTTGACACTGAACTTCTCATAGTGGAAGTGGAAAAGAGACCTGCATTATGGGATACTTCATCAGAAGATTATAAAGACAAAAACAAGAAAATACAGGCCTGGGTAGAGGTGTGTCAATCACTCATTGAAGGTTATGAAGAAAAGAGCATGCCAGAAAAGAACAGTGCAACAGCTTCTTCAGGAGAAATGGATGATCTCATAACTGTCTTGCCTTATAACTCCATCTTTCAGTTTGCTCACAAGTTCTTCAACCGTAGGAGATGACATGCGAAAATAATTGAAGAACTTTTCTTCATCAGCTTTCAGCTCAGAATATATCGTGCAGAATGCTCCTTGAAGGAGCCTAGAGCTGTTTATTGGGTGGGTCCACCATTTACGTTGTCTCTTCTTTTTTAACACCTTGTTCATTAAGTACACATAAATCACTCTCTTCTTTACGTCCTCCATCTTGAGCAAACACCGACAAACTGAGAGGTAGTCTGTGCACTGCTGCATACGAACCGCGCAGGAAAAAAACGCTCATGTGAAGACATGCTTCTTGTACACCCACCCGCGTGGCCATACTACCGCGCGGGAAAAAAACGCTCGTGTGAAGCGAGCCTTATGTAATTATCCAGTTATGGCTGCACCAAACTTTAATAAGACATTTAAACTTGCTGTAGATGCTAGTAATGTGGGTGCAGGAGCTGTGTTGATGCAGGACGATGATCAGGGCATAGGGCATTCTATTTGTTATTTCAGTAAGAAGTTTTCAGTTCCTCAACGTAATTATTCTGTTATCGAAAAGGAATTATTAGCCCTGATCTTGTCCCTGCAGCATTTTTCTGTGTATGTCCCTGCATTTGGATCTACTATCATTGTATATACTGATCATCACCCACACAAATTTCTGAATAATTTCAAGAAGAATGAGCAATTGATGTATTGGAGTTTGTTCCTTAAGCAGTTTCATTTGGATGTTAGACATATTAAGGGTGTTGACAATATCACCGCTAATTACTTTCTTCTTATTTTTAAGAATTCTATTTATTTCTTCATGTGATATTAAGTTTACTGGAGAGCCTGTGTCTAAAAATAAGGAAACGTTTTGATCCTCACATACATCTGGTATCAAGATACACTCATTTCCCAACATGCCTCCTATGTGAATTTTGGACTTGCTTTTCTTTACGTTTGTTCGTTTTTGTCATGACTTGGTCTTCCCCCGATTTGAACATAGACACAATTTTTTCTACTGTTTTGCAGTTACTGGTCCAGTGCTCTTGGCATCTATGATGCCTACAGTAAGGACCAAATCCTTGTGTCTTTTGTCTATCCTCTTTTGTTTTGAGAATGCATTCATTCCTTGTGTGTCCTGGTTTTGCACAATAATGACATAGAATGGACCTATCCCTTGACTCTGACCTACGAGGTGACTTCCCATATGTAGTGTTGTTTGTGGCGCGAGATCTGCTCGGGCTGCGCGAAAACGTATGAAACTGCCTGTAGCCTGGTGTTTGTGATCGAACCCTTGCCATGTTTAGTTGTTTGCTCTGCCTGCTTTCGGGTCGCGATCGATTTTGTTCTCTGTTTGGGGTTGGTGTTCATGTTTTCACCGCTGATACTGTCTCAGGTACTCTCATTCTACTAGAATGTGCAAGTGTGTCGACCATACCTGCTTTACTGCACTGCATCTCTACCTCGTTGATTAAGTCTAGTAAGCACATGCCTGGGGTGTATGCGATCGTCTTGGCGATCTTAAGGGTCCTATCAGATAATTTACACAAGGCAGCTAGATAACCAATGATGTCCACGATGAGGTCTGGGGACATCTTTCCATCATCTGTTATCCAATTTGAGTTTTCCAAAGTAACTAACAATGTTCTTTTGATTGTGGAGACATCAGCAGTTATTTCACTGAGCACATGGTTTGTAGTGTGCTCCCTTACAAGATCTACAATCTTATGTAATTCTGGAATTATACCGGGCAAAAAGTTCATACCTCCAGGAAAATTTCTTCAAAAATTCAGTTTTAAATTCATCATATGTCCTAGCCTTGAGGAGCTTATCTGATCTCAATAAATTGCTTGCTGGACATCTTTCCTGGCTTATGCAAGATGAGAAAATGGCAATTTTCTCTTGTTCATCGAGGATGTGTCGCTTGATGAAGATTTGTTTGCACTGACTAACCAATGAAATGACGTCAATACGATCTTTTCCTGTGCCAGAGAATTTTGGGGCAGTTTTATCTTCATGGTAAACATAAACATGAGGTAGGGAAGTTTGATCGGCAGTATTTGTTGCGTTATTCATTTTCACTGTTTGCTCTGTTAATATAACTTGGACTTGTTTATCGTTATGTGAGGGAATGGTGGAATGTGATTCGCCTGCATGTTGAACTATATCAAATATATTTTCATAGGTATGCAAGGCAGAAACTAAGTCCTCATTTGCTACGTCAGAGGGGGTTTCCCACTCATCATCAAGAACTGACGCATTTGTTTCTTGATCTTTAGTTTGTGTTGAGTTTTGTACAATGGGTGTGTTGCCTTGGTGCTCTCCTAATTGTGAATCTGTTGTTGGAGCTAATTGTTTTTCATCTGGTATTAATGTGGGTGGTGGCGAAAATATCCCTGTCATTAAGGTCTGGTGTTATGAAATACGCCTTTTGTTTATGTCTTAACTAAATAGATGAGTAAATGAGTTGTAATAAATGATAGATAGTGAGTGTATAAGTGTATATATAGAAATAAGTAAAGGAGTTGAATATACCTAATTTTAGCAGTGAGAAGAAATGAGTAAGTATAATTTCACCCACTTGATACAGATCGGAGAGGCGTGTCGATGCAACTGTCGATCTCGGAAGAAAAATGCAGGGTTGATTGAAGATCTCTTGATAATTCTAGGGCTGTGTTGATGAACGATATTACTCAGGAAATTCCATTGCTTGGTGCTTGTGGTGGTTAACAGCTGTCACAGGCAAACCTCAGCATAGAACGTCGAATTTCCAACTCAATACTGTGGAAATAAATGAGTACCGGTATGAGTAGGAGCTAGGTGAATAATGAGTAATGAGTAGTGGGTGAGAAGTGCCTGGTGTCAGTCAGACGTTGCTTGGCCTGGCCTTGTCAGCAAACTCGCATGGTGATGTCATCTCAGCAGACACACATGGTGACGTCAGCTTCCCACACTGGTAGCTGTGGTGAGTAACTGAGTAGCGATGCGTAACCTGGGTGAAGAAAGGTGAGTAAGATTCGTTATAAATGTGGCTCTGATGTTTTGCTGTGTGTCTTGACCTCTGCGTCAACGATGGAGGTAGGCGGGAGAGAGTGTTGGGGTTTTGTGTGCTTGTTGCTTTGGCCTTTCTTTTTCTTTACTTGCTTTGTTTTTTATTCTTCTTGCTGCTGCTTGATGTTACGTGAAGATTATAGAGTTGTTTTGTAGACTTGTAGGCTGTATTTTGTAGGAATTCACTGTAGAACTGAACCTAATCTTGTAGAGTCTCGCATGCTTTTGTGGAAATTCACTGTTGATTCGTAGACGAGGTCCGTATGTTCGCTGCCAACCAAATGTGACTCTCGATTCTTGTAGTAGGAGTTAAAGATGAATACAGGGAGTTGATCTTAATTTATTATCTTCAGAGGTAATTTAAGTTGAGCAGGGTATGTCTTACAGAGACTTAATATACTAAGTAAGTCTAGTTGGACCCCTCTTCTTGTTCACTCTCTCCACTACCTGTCGCTTCTATAGCTAGCCTCCTTCTGAGCTCTGCTTCCTAAATTCTGGTGTAGCAGGGGTTGTGTCACGTGTGTTACACTGTTGTTGGAATGTTCTGGAAACCTGTGTGTGAGTATGTGTGTATGTGTGTGTATGGTCACTATACATTGTTCGTATGCTATCTCGCTGACACACTGCCTATATCATCCCCTGACTTGCTGCTTCCAGTGTATTGTCAACATTTGCTCAGTTACACTTGCAAGATCATTTCCCGTTCCCAGGCTTGCCTGGTGCTCTGTCTATCTGTCTATTTATCTATCTATCTATCATGTTTTCTGTAATTAATTGTATTTATAATATGGATTCCTAACAGTTTGTCACGTTCTTAAGAACGAAATATCCTAAGGGAAAATTCTCTCTAAGGTGTGGGTGTGTTACGTGTGTAAGAATGTTTATATATTTTTGTTTTAATTGTGCTTGCGTGTATAGCGCGTGCATGTCGCTGGGCGTGTGTGTGTGTGTGTGAGTGCATCGATGCTGTGTATGCCAGCATCTACGCAAATGCACTCGCTATCATGTTGTTGCCTGTTTAGTGCGTACACATTTATAAAGTCTTAGTTAATTTTGTGTTTTGTTTTTTTATGTGTCCGACTCTTGGCATAGGCTTTACAGCCTGCTTTCAAGGCCCAGTAGTCCTCCTACATACCATACACCCTCTACATGTCACCACTTCGGCGCTAACACCCATCATCCATACTGAATACATGCTAGGGCTGTCTCATACAGGACTGGTGTATTGGTATTAGCGGGGGTATTTTTACGACATGTTGGCGGGTCTTCTGGTAGATCAGTAAAGTCTGCTTTAATGAAATTCAAATCCTAAACTGTTCCCTGTCCCAGGGGGGATTTGAACCTGGGTCTGGCAGGACTGCAGGCCACCTCTTTGCTCTCTCGATGCGGGTGTGACTAAAATTGTTTTTAATATCAATGACTTCTGGTGGAGCTTAAACTGGCGACATAAAGATTTGTATTCACCACCGATATTTATAACGTTTGGAGTATAGGCGAGAGATTAATTTGCCTAGCTCTTTTCTGTATATTTCTCGTCTGGCCTCCAGCTGTGTGTTAACGTGTGCATGCAGCCGGAGGGTATATAAGGCAATGAATTTTGAATGGAGATAGAGTTTTTGTGGGATTGGCTTCGGGAGAGGGAGTGTTTGGACTGGAGATCAGAGAGGGAGGAGAAGCAGTATTTTGTGTGTTGTATATATTTCTGAACATCTTTTCACTTTGTATCAGCATCCAATCGCAAGTGTTATTGGTATTGTATTATTATTATTTGTGGCAATCGAGTGTAGTTTAGTTCTCTCTTTTTGTATGATTTTATTTCTTTTGACTGGCAAGTTTGTTCCCAGACTTAAATGGTATGGGTATTATCCGGTGGATTGTTTTTCTCATTCTTTTGTGTTTCATTGTCTCATTGTAAGTATTATTAGCTTGTATTATATTAGGTGTTTTTCATTGTATTTGCCCTTGCTAACGTCAGCTAATTTACTTACTTTCGCACCTGTGTTGCAAGACTGGAGTTGGTTTCTTATTGTTTTTCATCACTGAAGTATTTGTTCAGTTCCCATTTCACTTTGTTTTTCTCAGTTTTTACGCAGTCAGATTTAGTTATCTTGTGTTACCTACTCCCATCTCGTAACAGGTGCAAGAAACCAGTTTGGTATATCAGGGCCACCTCGTGAAGGCGTCCTTCAGCAGCACCTAATTAAAGATGTTTGGTCTAAGTATCGTATGACAGTCTAACGATGCAGTAAATCAGCCCTTTGTTGCTGAGTCCTGAATAGACTTTTGGAATTTAGGAATGGACTTTTTAAACCCTTTTTACACTAACAACCTGAAACTGCCATCTCTTCACTTTGAATGCTGATATGTAACAACAAACTGACACCAGAATACGTTGCTAGTCAGGAAACAGTGTTATGGGAAGGATGTTGAACAGCAGCAATCGTCTTTTTCTGCCAGCGAGACAAGTAAATTAAGTTGCAACAGGACGGAAATCGGTGTATAAGCTGTGTCCTGAGCTGGATGCATAAAAAACTCACAATTGTCTAATATTTATGGAAAAGAATTAAAAATTCTTAAGTGTTAAGTTTTTTTTTTTTTTTGTCGCCGTTGACAGGTAAAACAAAACCAGTGAAAATGCCTATCAGTGTTATGAATATCCTGGACGAAACTCATTCCTTTCTCTTCTCTTCCCTCCTTGCTTCCTCAATCTTCTTCCTACTTACTTTCCTTCTTTCCTCCCGCTTTCCTTCCTGTCATCCTCACCCCCTCTTTATTTCCTTCCTTACTTATCCCCCCTCTCTCTCTCTCTCTCTCTCTCTCTCTCTCTTTCTCTCATAAACCCAAACCAAGCATCACTTTCCGGCCATAACTCCCCGCTCCACACATAGCACAGCTCGTTGGTGCAGCCCGAGATGCTAATGCACCAAAACTCTGTCCATTCTTTGACCCAGTTTCCTGGAAATTGTTCTTCTTACCAAGTGTGTTTGGATGCAGGTGAATATGTGTAAGACATCATTGCCCTGGTTTACAGTGAGAGTCTCAGTGTGGGCTGTAATGGCGTGCTTCTGGAAGGAATGGAAACTGATGCATTTATACTGAAGACACAATCATTCAAATCACCCATTTCAAATCATTATGTAAGAGAATTAAATTCACATATACTATTTTTTTTTTTTTTAGATGCAACAGCATACCTAGAACTGAGGTTCTCAATCACTTACTCACGTAGCTTCTTCAGAAATGATGTACTTAACTCTCATAAAATTTAGCGAAGCCCCATATTAGGGTAATGGTGCTTGCCCATCATGAATGTTTGTACTTTTAAATTTTGGCAAAGTTGACAGAGGTCCCTGGTCGGACGAGACAAATCCGCCACGGTTCGAATCCAAGAAGTGTCCAGAGATTATGTGATCCATAAGGTTGTGGGTACGAAATGTGGTCTCCTACGGTATGAATGATCTGATGCGTGGTAGCCTTGCCTTGGGCCTTCCTAAGTCACCAATGTAGTAATAAAGGATTGCCTACTTTTTCACAATTACCATAATATTTTTTAGTTCATGTGTTGTTACGTGAAGACGAAAGGGAGCTGCAAGGCTTGATGCATTAGTTTGGAAGAGTATGTGAGAACTGGAATCTAAATGTGAATGTATAAAGTTATGGTCTTCTAGAGAAGAGAAGTCAGTGAATGTACAAAGAAGTTGGATGAGGAGGAAATGGAAAATGTGAGTGCGTTTAAGTACTTGGGTAGTGTGATGAGTAAGGATGGAAGTTTAGAGGTGAAGTGCTTCACAGGGTCCAAAAGGAAGAAAGGTTGCTGGTTCCTTGAAAGCAGTGATAAGAAACAAGGAAGTGACCATGGAAGTGAAAAAGTTACATGACGGTATCGTGATACCAGCTCTAACGTATGGAAGTGAAGCTTGGACCTTGTTGGTGGGACAGAAATCAAGAGTGAGAGCAGTGGAAATGAGTTACTTGAGAGAAGTATGTGGAGTTACATGGAGAGACAGACTGACGAATGAGGAAGTGAAGGAACGATGTGGTGTGGATGTGGATGTGATAGGAAGAGTTAGGAGAAACACACTGAGGTAGTTTGGTCATGTGGAGAGGATGGCGAGTGAGAGCCTGACAAGGAGAGTGTATGTGAGTGAGCTGGAGGGTGTGAGAGGAAGGGGAAGGCCAAGGATGAGATGGAGGGATGGAGTGGAAAGGTATATGAGACAGGCAGGTGTGAGCTGGGAGCAGGGCAGTGCAATGGCGGGGGACAGGGCGACTTGGAGGCGATTTGTTTATGGCTACTCGTTACGGGGTTAAGGCCTCTGGCAATAGATAGATAGATAGATACAATATTTCTGAAATATTGGCAAAAATATCACATATGTATTAAGGTAATGAATCCTTACTACATAACTTTTCCGTGAAGGCATATTTCTATCTCGGGATTGTTTCAAAACATTATGATAATGGTAAGCGATAAATAATTTAGCTATACGTGTAGTTTGTTTTAAAAATTATTTTCAAGGAATATGAAGCGACATACGCTCAATATCTCTTTTCACTGTTATATTTCCCCTTAAGCTGAGTAAAATGATCTAACATTAGTTACTAGTCTTTGTTCATCTTACCTAGGCGAAATACAGCAATCACTCCAACTTGAATGCTGAGCTCTGTGAAGAGATTAACATTAGGGTATAGTGCTACTCGCGAATATTAGCTACGGAAATCATGCAGGGGTGTAGCGTTCACTTTCTCTGCCACTGAATAATGGGAAATAGATTGCCAAAGGACGAAAATGTCCGCTCAGTTAAAGTGAATGAACGGTAGTCAAAATGCAATTTTTCAAATTGGGTATATATATATATATATATATATATATATATATATATATATATATATATATATATATATATATATATATATATATATATATATATATATATATATATATATATATATATATATATGTGTGTGTGTGTGTGTGTACCACCTCCTTCTACAATAAAGTGAGAAAAGTGAGAAAATTTATTTGCCTTCATACCCCACAAGGGCTCCCAGTGATGATGAAAATCGTCTGATGTTACCCTCACTAAAAGAGATAGGTCGTTCTCCGAAATGAAAAGTGGAATAAAGATTATAGCTCTTTACGGCGGGTAGCTATACAGAGGCGCTCATATACAGTATATACAGTAGCTCTACTCTCACTCCGCCGGGCAACATCTTTTGTGCCTTGGGGAGGGTTTGGTCTGCACTGTCAGTTTTATGCTGCGTCATAAATTCATTTCCTACTCCCACTGCCAAGCCCACTCCCACACCAGTAGACAGAGCCGTCCCTGCAACGCTTAAAATACAGCAAAGTTAGTTTATAGTGTACCGCTTTTGACGGACTATCGTCTACAGTATCTAGGCCATCCTTGCCCTAGACTATACATGGGGGAGGGCTATTAATCTGAGAAGAGAAGTAAAGAGAAAATATTAAATGCATATGAAGTTAAGTTGGAGAGTATTACAGCGCCATAAACCTGCTCAGTGCACCTGCACACCTCGCTCTGCTTGATGAAACCTAAACACGCTTTGCATAATACTCTGTGGGTCTCTTAGCAAGCAGGGTGTATTTCTCCCTAACCTGGCACAGATTTTCGTCCGTTTGCAGTTTATCCATGCACTTCATTGGCAGAACAATTCAAAACTGCAACTCTGCATCATTACATAGCATCGTGATTTGCAGCATAATTTAGTGTTAATCTGTTGCTGTAACTCAGCGTCATAAATGATGAGATGGTAATTCTTAGGTACGTTAGAGCTTTAGAACTGTTGCTGAGTAAACCCAGTCTGTCAGGGCAAGCAGATCTATCAACTGCAGGCAAACAACCGACCCTACAGGGCTATACCATGCAGAGAATCGATGTTCTTCGGCAGCGAGAAACCGGGAAGAGTGCAGAGGTTTGGTTCCGGAAGGTCGCACCATAGTACGAGTAATCTCCCCATCACTCCGTTAATTACTTCTGTGGTTGCCATCCAGCGTTGTTAATATTTTCCTGGGTTATAGGAAAATATTAGGTTTGTTCCTAAGTGTGGGTTGGCCTGAAGTGGAAAGATAAAACTGTGAGAGGAAGGAAGAAAGAAAAAAAATGAGAGGATGGTAGACCCAGAAAAGAAATGATGAAGGTGAAGACTTAAATAGGCTCCAGAACATCACGTGAGTGGATGATGGTCACCACCAGCAACGTTCGTGGAAAAAGGGACACACTGTATGAATCAACATTTACACCATTTACTTGAACTTGGACTACCACATCACTTTGGACTGAACTATCACACCAGGACCAGCCTCACTCATCCCCGAGTGGCGTTACGTGAACAATAAACCCAACCATTCCTTGGATATAAACCTGCACACAGTGGCTTATATGGGGGGGGGGAGCACTCGGCCATGCCCCCCCCCTTTGTCCCAGTAGGCCTACATACCTGCTGATCTAAATACGTATACAAAACATTTGCCCATGTGGCATAGGCCCCTATGAATTGGTTGGTACAGAAACTATAAACTTCCCTCATCGATTGTAATAAAATGATAGTTGTAACTAACTGCCTCCATTTTTGAAGTGAAGAAGGCGGTCTTTATTTTTTAATAGTAATGAGTAAGTACGCTCTCTCTCTCTCTCTCTCTCTCTCTCTCTCTCTCTCTCTCTCGGCTTCATTAATACGAGTTTTACTTTGCCTAATGTTTCATATACAGTACTCCTCTCTCTCTCTCTCTCTCTCTCTCTTTCTCTCTCTCTCTCTCTCTCTCAAAGTCATTAATGCGAGTTTTAGTTTATTTTTTTTTAATGTTTCATATAAAAATGAACATTGCAACTTCCAGGAAGAAAAGAATCAACAACTGTATATTATGAACTATTTTTTTTTTTATATATATACATACGGGGTACTGTAGAAAATTAAATATTTTTCAAACAGCTCGTTTTTGTTGTTTTTGTTTTAGCCAAGGTGCATAAGCTTCTTTAAATTGTTTTGCCACTGAATATCAAATTAGTGCAATATATCCTTTTTGAGGCCTCAAAATGCCCCTAAAAATTCTTGATTTTCAAAAAAATTCCTGGGAGGCTTACACCGCCACCCCAGACCCACCAGCTGTAGAGCCTCGCTTCGCTCGCCCCTCTTAATAAAATTCTATATTCACCCCTGTGCCCTCCCCCCCTCCTTTCCATTGACCTATATACGCCACTGGCTGCACAGGCTAAATCTGATTGGAGCGCCGTAATTACCCATTATACTAGGCGCCATATTTGTTATATGGTTACCACTCAGTGTAGAAAACGGTTTCTTGGTGTACAGGAAACCATTTGGCATGTCACTCAGTGCAGAGTCACCCGTAGGTAGTAGAAGGAGAAAAGAATGAAGGAAAGAAACACACAAGAGGGAGTGTAAAGTCACCTGTAGGCAGAAGGAAGAGAAAAGAATGAAGGAAAGAAAAACATAAGAGGAAGGAAGGAAGGAAGAGAGGAAAGGGCAGTCATCTGAGAGCAGCGGTACATCGAGTGAATGGACGGTGAGCGCCCCCATTTACTGCTAAATACAAGCTCCTAGACGCTGAGCATATCACTGAAATGCAATTTCTACCATTTAATGTAAAATATTGGGTAGAGGAGTAAAAGTAGGTTTATGTGGATTATAAACTAATTTTAAGTGAAACAGCTGAGACGTGATCTGCTGGTATTTTTTTTTTTTATGCTAAGAAGAAGGAACCAAAGGCCATGAGCCAGCAACAACTGTTCCTTCCAAGAGAAAAACAAAATACAAAAGAGAGCCAAATTCAAGATCCGACCATTACGAGATGCCTGGACACACTGCGCTTGAAAGACTGGAGATCATAGTTAGCAGGAAATACAGACAGAGGGAGACAGTTCCAGAGCTGACCTGTTGCATAAATGAAGGACTGGGAGTAACGGTTAACTCTTGCATTAGAGAGTTGGACAGAAAAGGGATGAGAGTTAGCTGCTAGACGGGTGCTACACCCGTCGTTGAGGTGGAGGGATGCAAGCAGACAGTTCAGAGGAGCAGTAACCATTGAAGTAGCGATAGAAAAAAGATAAAGATGCAACAGTCAGGCGAAGAGACGGAGGTTGAAGGAAGCCAGTAAGACAAGGAGAGTTAATGAGATGAAAAGCGACAAAAAGCCTATGACTCCATCCTATTGAGAAGAGCTGTATGTGGCGAACCTCCCCACACATGAGAGTTGTACTCCACACAGGGGTGAATAAAACCAATGTATAGTCAACCATTCTGCAAGGGTAAAGAAACAACGGAGTCGGCTTAGTACACCCCCTCTCTTGGAAGCGGATTTTACAAGAGATGTAATATGATCTACCCAACATAAGTCCCGCGTGAATGAAACCCAAAGCATGTTCAAGGATGATGGAAGATTAAAACTGAATATTATGAAACATTAGTGGGTACACCTGTGGAAGATTTTGTCAGGTTGATAGGTGTAAGAACTGAGTCTTTGATGCATTAAAAACAACAAGATTATTTTTACCCCAGTCAGAGATACGAGCCAAGTCAGACATTTGGTGTGCCATAGCTTCATCCACTGCTTGTTGAATTAACTGCTGAGATGGACATTGCGGAACTGAACGGAAAGGTGAAGAGTGGAGTCATCAGTGTTCAAGTTGATAGGGTTAGATGTGCTGCTTAGAGAGTCATTGATGAATAAAAGGAAGAGAGTTGGTGATAGGACAGAGTCCTGACGAACACCACTGTTGACAGGTCTAGGAGAAGAACGATGGCCGTCTACAACAGCAGCTATAGAACGACCAGAAAGGAAGCTATAGATGAAGGCACAGATAGAAAGATACAAACCGTAAGAGGGCCATTTGGAAATTAAAGATTAATTCTGGACTCGATCGAAAGCCTTTGAGATGTCAAGTGCAATGGCAAAGCTTTAGCCAGAGTCCCGAAAGGAGGATGACCAGGAGTCTGAAAGATAGGTGAGAAGATTGCCAGCAGGGCGTCCCTGATGGAACCCATACTGACGGTCAGAAAGAAGGTTGTGATAGGAAAGATGCTTTAAAATTTTTCTATTAAGAATTGACTCGAAAGCTTTTGAAATACAGGATATTAAAGCAATTGGACGATAGTTAGAGGGTTGGGAATGGTCACCCTACTTTGGGACTGGTTGAATGAGAGCAAACTTCCAGAAAGAAGGAACTGTACAAATTAAACGACAAAGGCAAAAGAGTTTACCTAGGCTGGGTGTAAGCACGGAAGTACAGTTCTTGAGGACAACAGGAGGGACTGCATCAGGCCCATATGCCTTGTTAGTACTGAGGCCTGTGATGGCAGAAAATACATCAGCTGATGAAATTTTAATGTCAGCCATGAGGAAGTCAGAGGGGGGAAGTGATGGAGGAACAGCACCGGAATCGTCTAAGGTGGAATTGGTGGAGAAAGTCTGAGCGAAGAGATCTGCTTTATCAGTAGAAGAAATAACTACAGAACCATCAGAGTAGAAACATGGAGGGAAGGATGATGAGGTAAAGTTGTTAGAAAGGTTTTTGGCAAGGTGCCAGAAGGAGTGGGAAGAATTCGAGTGGGAGAGCATTGAGTGCAGATGAAATTATTTTTTGCAGATCAAAGAACAGACAGCACGATTCTGGGCAGAAACGTAGAAAAGATGTGATTCAGGGGTGGGTTGGCTCTGGTACCTTTTGTAGGCCCTCTCCATATTGCGGACAGCATTAGAACAAGCGTGATTAAACCAATGCTTTCTTGCATTAGTCAAAGGATATGAGAACGGAATGTATGTTCCATGCCCGAGAGAATAACCTTTGTAATGTGCAAGGCACACTCAGATGGCTCCCGGCCATGGAAGCAATAATCATTCCAGGGAAAATCAAAGAAGCACTACCTAAGGGCCTCCCAATCTGCAGTTCCAAAGTGCCACAGACGACGTTTCTTTGTAGGGTCCACAGGCCACACCGGAACAATAGGACAGGTTAAGGTAATAAGGTTTTGATCGATGGAGCCCAACAGAGAGAAAAGATTAACAGTGTAGGCAGAAGGATTAGTTGTAAGGAAGAGATCAAGTATGTTGGAGCTCTTTCCAAGGCAGTCAGGGATACGGGTAGAGTGCTGTACAAGCTGCTCTAGGTCATTAATGATAGAAAAGATGTAGGCTTTTGTTCACCAGGTGGATCAGTGAAAGAAGAGGAGAGCCAAAGGTGGTGGTGAACATTGAAATCTTCTAGAATGGAGATTTCAGAGAAAGGAGATATGGATAAAATGTGTTCCATCGTAGAAGATAGTCGAAGAATTTTTGACAGTCAGTAGAATTAGGGGATAAGTAAACAGCTCAGATATATAGAGTCAGAGAATGGCAGGAAAGCCAAAGCCAGCTTGTAGAGAATTCAGAAGATCGAGTTCAGGAACACGAGCAAGATAAGTCATTGTGTATATATACACAACAGCCACCTTTGGCTTTGAATTGAGTATAGAGAAAGTAGGAGGATACAGAAAAGGGTTTGCTGTCAGTTGCCTCAGACAGCTGATTCTCAGTTAGGAAAATAAGGTGAGGTTTAGAGAAGAGGTGGTGCTCAACAGAGCGAAAGTTAGATGAAAGGCCGCGAATGTTGCAGAAATGAAGAAGTGAGTCAGACAGTGGTTCCAGTCATCACCGGGAGAGGTATGGAAGAAGTTAACTATTGTTGGGATGGTGCTGTATTACGGTCCATTCTGTCGCTGATGGGTACCAGCAGATTTTGGTGACAAACAGCTCAGTGGGGACAGGGGGCCTAGGAAGGAAAGCAGGTGTGTATGGCATGGGTCACTGATTATTTTTTCGAATTCTTGGAGATGGTGACTATCAAGATCTACGACAGATAGAAGGTTCAGCTGGGTGATATCTTCGTTATAGTTGGTGATGTTCTAGCCGAGGATGATTCTCACTGCCATTTTCGGTTCCTTTTAATTTGTTTCACTGTGTAACGTCGAGTGATCACGACCAGACTAGCGATGTGTGGCTTAGCTTGGGAAGAACGAACATAGTGTACAGACGTCCCCGGAGTGAGGACATCTAATTTTTTCAGGTGCATAATATATGTAGTTTGTAGGAAGCAGCAACGATGGTTGAATCTGTGTGGTTGTCTAAGCCAAAGCTGTCCTCAGTAAGGATGCCCAGTAGTTTAGTGGTGTGCACTGCTTCTAAGGAGTACTCTCTGAGTTTGAGTGTTTGAGTGGTGTAGGTGACATGGCTAGGTGAAAATGCAAGGCTACTGTTTTGTTGCCGGTAATAGCATTGTGGTTGTCACTTGTCCAGGACTGAAGAGTGTGGACGTTCGAGGAGAGTATAGCCTGGTGCAGTATTGCTGATACTAGTGCTATGGTGGAGTCATCAACTTCCAACGTTGTTCTGTGTCTAGTAGGGCATCACTGACAAGAATGAGAACGCACAATGATCCAATTTGTATGCCAGGAGGGACACCCCATGAGAGGTTATGATAGCTGGAGATGGTATTCCTGAATCGAACAGCTTGCTGGCGATTATTCAGGAAATCTCAACCACGAGACAAGCCACTGTCAAGATCTAAGAAGCAAGAAGGTATAGAGAATATGAGAGGTAGGTTCACCACCCCCGGCTAGCACAGAGGCTGTGACGTCAAGGGTAAGAGAGAGAGAGAGAGAGAGAGAGAGAGAGAGAGAATGCGAGAGTGAAAGAAAACGAAGGTAATGGTATACCAATGTAAACTGGCAATTTCCGGAACATGTGGTAGGTGTTTGGTGTTGCTATGCACTCAACCAGTGATCGCTGTCAATCTTTTCAGTTGTTTTTCTCATAATCAGCTAGCTTACAGGCACCTGTGACGTTTGATCTGTGTCTGTATGACCCTGTATACGACATCCCTATATTCTCTGAAAACAGATAGTCCTTGACTCCTTGTTGCTTGCATATTTTATAATATCTCAAACACATAACATTAACCTTTTCATTGCTCTGCATGCAGTTAGGATGCAAATATATATAATCCATATAGGAAATCATTATTTTAAATCTCCCTTATCTTTTGAATTGTTTGATTTTTATTTACCTTCATGGACTTTTGGACCTCTCTGGTCTAAATCCTCATCCTAAATTAACTCTACATTTAACAAGATAGCATACAACCTCTTCAGGCACATTTACATGTTTACATAATAAGATAGTTAACGTTGCATGCTTATCTTTACTGATTTTAGTGTTTTCTTCCCATGATAACAATCAAATACATTTTCCATCACCTGAAGCTGTTCAGAAAATCATTAGATGGTGTTATCAGCTTTCCAGTTTTCCTACATCTCCTATCGAGGTATTATCATCTGGCTGCACATTTTTCCCAAGGTATGCATATATTGGGAATTTGTGGGCAATAAACCCACCAACATACCTTAACCCGCTCATCCCGACCGATTATTCACCAATGACCCCCCCCAATCCCGACCGGGATTCTGTCAAGCAGCCTATTTTGTGTCGCTGACAAGACGGTGCTAAGCCTATGAAGCTGGCCGCCTATGACATCTCAGATTGAGTTGTGGTCTTTTCGTGTGAGGTGTGCTTCTGGGGCTCCTGTGTGTACCATACATTAACAGCCCCATTGTCTGAGATTCCAGACATACCTGGTGAATTAGGATATGTAATGTTGTCCGGGATTCCGGACATACTTGGTAAAATAAGATATGTAATAATTGTGTAACATATTTTGATATATTTTGCTTCAGGGAAAAACATATGTTTTTACAGTTTTTTTTTTTTTTTTTCAGGGATAAACAGATGAATTCATAGTTTGACAAAAAAAAAAGTGACAGTGAACTAAACAGGTGCTTTGACAATTATAACTAAAAAGGTCAGTGTGATAAATAATCAAGTCCACAATAATAAAACAAAAAGTGACAGTGAACTAAATTGGTGTTATCACAATTATAACTAAGAGAGTTTGATAACTAACGAAGTGATACTAATAAATATTTTGTTGAGTGTGATAAATAACAAAGTGCACGGTAATAACAAAGTGATACTAATAAATATTTGGTTTCAGGTATATACAGACCTTTTCACAGTTTAGTAAAAGGAGACAGTGATCCAATATGGCGTCGGACAAGAGGCGCTGGAACCTTGATAAAAGTTCAGAACTGAGGGACTTCATTGCAATGTTATCTAGTGAAGAAGAGGACTGTAATGATGAAATAGAGCAAACAGATGACACAGATGCCAGTGATGGGGAGATGCAAAGGAGAGGCCTACTCCAACCCGACAGTGACAAAGAGCTGGAGTATGTGCTTCACCCCAGGGCAGCTCCCCCTGACCCTGCTGAAGAGAGAGGAGAAGTGGTTTCTTCCACCCCTATGAAAAATCCACCTCCCCACACACTTTCAGCCACACCAACATCGCCAATCCACAGCCCGCTGACCAAAATGAACCCCAAACTGGCCCCTCACACCAGCCTCAACCTCCATCAACCACAATTGCACATGAGCCTGCGAGGAAGACAAAGCAGCGGGGCAGGTGGGCTGTGTCACACGACTCAGGCACTTTACCTGCAAACATCCCTGCCACCACACCACACAGGCTGCCACAGCAGCTGTAAGTGGAGGGGCACTGCTGGAGCATGCTCCTCACCCTGCATCTCCTGACCTTGCTGAGGAGGAGTCTGATGCAGACAACCCAGAGTATGTGCCTTCCCCCTCCTCCTCTGACACCGACTCACCCCCCCTCGCCTTGCCCCGGCGTTCCAGCAGGATGCCTTCCAGGACGAGTGCAACAACTTGGGCATCATGGCCCTGATGCCGTCCTGCACGTATTGCTTCAGCACAATGTCGGCATCGTGACAGCACATCTCAGGATGTTGGCCAACGAATTAGACACCATAGTGATGTCAGTCCAAACCCCCTTCATATTGCCGACTTTGGCGTCGCAACAATGTCCAGTGTATCTGGCTTTGAGTGGCAGTGCCAGCCAGTTCGCAGTCATCGGTCGCAGACCCCCGCCAGGAACATCATCTGTGAGGCCCCTGGTCCCACCGCAGAGGCAAGGTGGGCAACCACCCCCATCTCAGCATTTGACATCTTCTTCCCTGTCGAGGTCATCACTGAGATTGTCCAATGGACAAACCAAAAAATCAGCACTTTCAGGGAGCACTACAAAAACAAGGACTCGAACGTTGCAGACACAAACTCCACGGAGATTAGGGCTTTGTTGGGCGTCCTCCTCCTGTCAGGTGCACAAAGAAGCAACCACCTCCACATCCAGGAGTTGTTTAGCCCAAAGCTGGGTTGTCCCCCCTACAGGTCTGCCATGTCTACCACGAGGTTTACTTTTCTTTTAGACTGTCTACGGTTTGACAATGATGACACTCGCCAGGAGCGCCGGCAGACAGACTGCTTCAACCCAATAAGGTCAGTTTGGGAGTGCTTCATTAAGGCTGCGGGTGGAGACTTATGTGGGTGAAAGCGAAATCTGAACATGACTTGTGGGTATTTGTGAGTGCATCTGGGCCTGGTAGTGAAAGGGATGAAGAAGAGAGGGAGTCTTTCTGGAATGATGTTGATGAGTGTCTGCAGAGTTTTGGAGCAATGTGAATGTGGCAATGATGGGGGATCTGAATGCTAGAGTTGGAAATGTAGCAGCTGAAGGTGTAGTTGGTATGCATGGTGTGCCTGGAAGAAATGAACATGGGAAACGAATGATAGGGATGTGTATTGATCAAGAGATGGTGATTGGAAATACCTAGTTTGAGAAGAAAGATATTTATAAGTATACATGGCTTAGACAGGAAGGTGGAAGGGTTGTTGATAGAGGTATTGATGGACTATGTGGTTGTGTCCAGGAATGTAATTGGAAGATTGATGGATGTGAGAGTTTTGACAGGGAAGGGTGGAGGTATGTCTGACCACTACCTGGTGGAGGGAAAGTTGAGAGTAGGTAAGAGATGGGTGAGAGCTAGGAGAGTTAGGGGTGGCAGGGAGGTTTTGAAAGTGTGTCAGTTGGATAAATGAGAGAAAATGATAGAGTAGCAGGAGAAATTGAAAGATGAGTGGACTGCAGTGAAAGATCAGGAAAATGGCAGTGTGGAGGAGGAATGGCAGTTGTTTAAGAGTGCTGTTGTGGGGCATGCGAAAGAGGAGTGTGGTGTGAGACAAGTGGGTGGTGGTGTAAGAAAGGAAAGTGAATGGTGGTGCGAGGAAGTAAGTATGGCTGTGGCTGAGAAGAGACCTGCATATGAAGTGTGGCTGCAGAGGAAGGATGAGGTGTCATATGAGAGGTATAAGGAAAAGAGGAATAGGGCGAGAAGGGCTGTGCATGATGCTAAAGTGGCAGCAGATGAGAGGTGGGGTAGGCGGTTGACTGAGAATTTTCAACAGAATAAGAAAATGTTCTGGAAGGAGGTGAAAAGGGTGTGAAAGGGAGAGTCTGGGAAGGAAGAGTGAGTACAAGCAGAGGATGGAAGGATGTTAACTGAGATGGATGCAGTTAGGAAGAGATGGGCAGAGTATTTTGAAAGATTATTAAATGTAGAAGAAGAAAGGGAGGCTGAGATTGTGGCAGATGGAAGGGTGCAAGGAAATGTCTTGGGAGAATTGAATGATTCTTTGATCATGAGGGTGGAGGTGCAGGAGACAGTAAAAGAGATGAAAACAGGGAAAGCTGCAGGAATGAATGGGTGTGCAGTGGAATGCCTGAAAGGTGGTGGAGCAACTATTGTTGACTGGTTAGTAAGATTGTTGAATGTGTGCATTGTGCAAGGTATGATGCCAATTGACTGGGCAAGTGCTTGTATGATCCTGTTGTAAAAGGCAAGGGTGATACTGTAAGTATGAATGTACTAGCTTTAGGGGTATAAGTCTGTTGAGTGTTGTAGGTAAGGTGTATAGCAGAGTGTTAATTAACCCGCTCCAATCCGACCGATTTTCCACCACTGACTCCCCCCAATCCCGACCAATTTTGGAAAAAATAATTTTTGGCTCAAACCTCCGCTTTTGGTGAGAAACATCGGAAATTTATAGAGAAATCGCTCACCTGAGGTTTAAAATACTCGATACAGGTAGTAGTACTCCTTACTATACTGGGATTTCTATCAGGCTGGCTCCAAAGCAAATGAGTTCTATGGGAGGGTAACTATTCCACACCACTCATAAACGCTATTTATTTATTTATTTGGTACGAATTTATATGTAGTACGAGAGTATATTGGTTTTCAAACAGTAATATAGGCAATATAAGCTTGTTTCACTCACTAACACATCTGCATACCTGACCTTTTTTGGCGACATTACCTGATCATCATTTCTGACTTTTTCATACTCTAATGCTACGTAAACTTGTCCTCCACATTGTCAATGAATGGGGAATCACTCTGGCCCTGAATGACTTTATTGATCAGGTCACTGGTAACAGGTGAATTGCTGAGACATTGGCATGTGGGGGGGGGGAGGTCATGCAGGATAAGGCATTGTCCCTGCCTGGCATCTTGTAGAGGAAGGTGTCCCATGTATACTTACCAAAAATCACGCGTGTAAATTGAAAATTGTGCAAATTATGAACCTTGCAATTGCCAACGTACTGGTACGTCGATGGGTCTAGCTGTGACAAAACGTTGCGACGTACTCATATGTCGATGGGATGCCTCGGGATAAGAGAGTTAGGGTACAGATGGAATGATTGGTGATGAACAGTGTGGTTTTAGGAGAGGGAGGGGATGCATGGATCAGGTGTTTGCTGTGAGACTGGTGTGTGAAAAGTATTTAGCAAGAGGTAAGGATATGTTTTGGGCATTCATGAATTTAGAGAATGTGTATGATAGAATTGATAGGGAGATTTTGTGGACTGTTTTAAGATTGTATGGACTTGATGGTAGGTTACCAAAAGGAGTGAAAAGTTAATATATAAATAGTAGTGTGTGTGTAAAGACTGGGAAATACTGTGAGTGATTGGTTTCCCAAGATGGTGAGACTACAGCAGGGATGTGTGATGTTCCCATGGTTGTTTAATATTTATATGGGTGGTGTTGTAAGGGAGGTGAATGCAATAGTGTTAAGTGAAGGTCTGAGTCTGGTGAATGTTGATGGTATTGAGTGGAATCTGATGTAGCTGCTGTTTGCAGATGATATTGCACTGGTAGCTGATTCAGAGGAGAGATTTAGAGAGTTGGTAGAGGAGTTTGGAAGGGTGTGTGAAAGGAGGAAATTGAAAGTAAATGACAATAAGAGTAAAGTGATGAAGTGTACGAGGTTGGTGGATGAATATAGTTTTGAATGGTGATTTGCTTGAGGAGGTAGAATGTTTTAACTATTCAGGGTCACATGTTGCTGTGGATGGAAGAATAGATGCAGAAGTGAAGTTTAGAATGAATGAAGTAAGAAAGGGGCTGGGAAGAACACTTTTTTAGATGTCGTTTGCTTAGAATGGATGTAAAAAGAAGGCTGTATAAGGGTGTTGTGGTACCGACTGTGTTATATGGGGCTGAAGCATGGAATATGGGTGTAGCAGAGAGGAAAAGTTTGAATGTAATGGAGATGACGTGTCTGAGGAGTATGTGTGGAGTGACGCGTATCGATCGGGTGAGAAATGATGAACTGCGAAGGAGAACTGGAGTTATTTGGGAGATGGCTCATCGAGTTGAGCAGTGAGTGTTGCAATGGTTTGGGCATATGGAGAGAATGGATAATGAGCGATTGGTGAAAAAGATAACTAAATCTGATGTGAGGTGTTTAAGGCTGAGAGAAAGACCACGAATAGATTGGATGGACAGTGTGGTGAGAGCACTGGATGCGAGAGGGATGTCTATTGAGTATGGAAGAGTAGCTGTGCATGACAGAAATAGAGAAAATTTTTGAATGAATAAATGATGATGTAGCCCTGAGGGGATATTCTCCCACATTTTGTCTGATCAGCTAATCAGGTCAGGTGCAGGTAAGAGGATGGGTCCATTATGATGTGGCAGGGGTAAACCAGCTCTGCTGTCGGGCCCTGGGCGGTGTGGTGCAGTGAGGATCTATCCCTTCTTCCCTTTGGGCTATGATGCTAATGAAAGTATTTGAGTGGATGAGTAAATTGGGAATGTGCCGTCTTGTCTCAGCTACCTCCCATTCTATGGAGGAAGCAGCCTATATATATATATATATATATATATATATATATATATATATACAGATATACAGAGAGAGAGAGAGAGAGAGAGAGAGAGGTATTGTCTCCACGTGGATCCTCTGACCACAATCTCATCAAAGCCTCATTAGTTAGCCCCCCCAAACCTCCCCATTCTGAACCTGTCAGGGTGACCCGATGGCACTTTGATAGGGCAAACTGGGATGAATTTAGAAATTATCTTGCTGACATTTCATGGCAGTCCTTCTTCTCTAATGATGTCAATTCTACCCAGTCCCACAATTGTGACTTCATACTAGCTGGTATGGACTTATTCATACCAAGTCAACAATTCACAAAAAGATCGAACTCTCCAAAATGGTTTGATAGCAACTGTGCCAGAGCAACAGCCCAAAAGTCATCAGCATATAACTATTACTTAAAATCAAAAACATCTGAATCACTCTCTCAATTTAAAATTGCTAGAAATCATGCAAAAGCTGTATTAAATCTTGCTAAATCAAACTTTCTTCAAAACCAAGCATCAAAACTACTTAACAACCCTAATGACAATAGAATATTCTGGTCAACTCTCAATTCTTTCAATAATAACTTTATCAAGTCATCATCTCCAGATGGCAACATTACAAATGACCCGCGTGGGAAAGCAGATATCTTTGCCAGTACATTTGCCAGAAATTCTACTTTAGAGGAAGCCAGCCAGAATGTCCCAGCACTAGAACTTGACTCTCCCGAAATTGTTCCACTTAAAATACAGGCAAGGTACGTGAAGTCCATCCTAGACAATTTACCTACCAACAAAGCTCCAGGTCCAGATGGAATTCAGCCAATTGTTTTGAAAAAGTGTTCCCCAGAACTTGCTTCTGTTCTTGTTAAATTATTCAGAATATGCATCCGTACTTCATCATTCCCTAATTCATGGAAAGAAGCCAATATCCACCCAATTTCGAAGAAAGGAAGTTCCTCTGACCCCTCTGATTATAGACCAATAACTGTCACATCTTCTTTTGGAAAGGTTTTTGAAACTGTAATTAATAAGCACATAGTTAAACATCTTGAATCCAACAACTTAATTAGTGATAGACAGTATGGTTTTCGCCAAGAAAGATCCACCATTGACATACTTAATCTCCTGACTCATACCATCCATCAATCAGTTGACTTACATGGTGAAACTCACGCTGTAGCCCTGGATATTTCTAAAGCTTTCGATAGAGTGTGGCACCATTCCCTGTTGTCCAAACTCCCTTGCTATGGACTAAACTCTTTTATTCCTTTGATTTCCTCATATCTCAGCAACAGAAAAATAAGAGTATAAGTAGATGACGTATATTCCAATTTCCACTCAGTTAACGCCGGCGTGCCGCAGGGATCAGTTCTGGCACCAACCCTGTTCCCCATTCATATTAATGATCTCTTATCTGTCACCCACAATCCCATCCATTCATATGCAGATGACTCAACACTTCATAGTTCGTTCACACTCAGACATCCATATACAAAGTCTGATATCTCTAACTCTCAACTCAGTACAGCCATCTCTTTAAACCAAGACTTATCCACGATCAGTGAATGGGGACAAAATAACCTTGTCTCATTTAATGCTAGTAAAACTAAATATATACAATTTACTAATAGACAGGTATTGCCAGAATCGTATATTACCTTCAATGCTACAAATATTCCCATCTCCAAAAGTATTGAAATTCTCGGCGTCTCGCTTAACAATGCCCTCAGCTGGACCCCTCATGTCAGATCACTTGCTAAAACCGCCTCAAAGAAACTTGGATTATTGTACAGAATCCGTAACTTCTTCACTGACGAGCAGTTAGCTATAATTTATAAGAGTCATGTGTGCTCTCAGCTTGAATACTGCTCACCCTTGTGGAATGGATGTGGAGAGGTTGCATTAAAACAACTAGACGAAATTCAGAACAAAGCTGTTAGAATTATTAATAACCCTGCTATTACTAACAAACTACCTCCCCTACAAGGAAGAAGGAATGTTGCCTCCCTTGCATTATTTTACAGATATTTTTATAGGAAATGCTCAGACGAAGTTGTGTCCATTGTGCCACCTCTCCATGCCTTCCCTCGTGCTACACGGGCATCTGGTAGCGCTCATGACTGGAATGTCACTCAGCCATTCTGCAGAACTTCTGCCTATCAGAATTCTTTCATTCCCCGAACTGCTTCTCTCTGGAACTCGCTTCCCCAGAGTTGTTTCCCTCCAGACTTCAACCTACAGCTGTTCAAGTCTAACTGTTACAGATATTTTATGAACAGAGGACACCAGTAATCTGGTGCATGGATTTTTTTTTTTGTTCATTTGTTTTTCCTTCCTCTGTTCTGTTATTAAATAAAAAAAAAGAAAAAAATATATATATATATGTACACTAATCAGTGGGTGGGACTAACCCTCCAATTTATCCAACTGGTTCACGCAAATGTTTTTGTCAAATTTTCTGCATTTTATGCCATGTTTGTTTTCCATACTTAACATAAGTGTAAGTCATTGCTACTGTTTTGTTAGGACACCAAAATATCATAACACACTGTATAATAGCTAGTAACGTATATTTGTAATATAGAGGTTAGAAGAAAGTTGTGCCTAAGTGTGAGGGCTGATGAATAATGCTGCACATTCTGTAGTTAAGAATACAGCACGCAGCACAGTGTGATGCCTGATGGAAACTCCCCAGGCTTGGAAAGTCCCACACACCCGTGCCCTTATGCAAGACACAACCAGTCAAATGGGAGAGAGAGAGAGAGAGAGAGAGAGAGAGAGAGAGAGGAACAGAACACGCGGAGTTAGCAAGCATAAAATCACTCTCACTTCAGTACTGTACTGCTTTTGTGAGATACTCCCTCTCAAGAAATAAACTGCAATCAAACCCCAGACTCATCTTTATCCTTCTCCTGCCATCCACGACAAGTATGACGAACGTTCTCTCCTTCTTAAAATCCCTACAATCTAACACACTTTTAGAAAAGCTCAGCAGTGACTTCGATATTGTTAAGAAGCGGGATTTGGAAGTTAGGTAGTTTTGGAGCTCCTCTTTGATTTGCGAAATTTACCGTATGTTCCGGTACGAGAGTTGCCTGCTGTTAGTGAGGGTATTTATTTCGTAAGTTATGTATTAATTTTTATGCTCTTTTTCTCAATAATGTTTTATTTATGTGACTGTTTGTTAAATTGTGTGATTTGATTTAATTTTGTATCCTAAATAATTTATAGTGTTATGTACTGTAAGAAAACTGGCATGTTTTGGTTGTCTCTGAGTTGGTAACTGTGCCCTCTCTCTGGAATACACCAGGCATTCTAGTACAATACAAGCTTATATAAGGATGGGGAAGAGACAAGTTCAAGTGTAGTCGGTTTTCATTCAGTTTAAGTGTAGTACAGTGGCAGTGCAGTGTAGTTTATATATTTTCAGTACAAAACAGTGAAGTGCTAATGCAAATAGTGGTTATCGAAATTTGTATATCATCAGTACTTGTGAGAAATAATGATTTTTTTTTTTTTTCAAGCATTAAGTGTAACTGCAGTTAGTAAAGTTTGTATAACTCCAGTGCTTGTGGGAATATTGAAATGCAGATGGAAAGCATTAAGTATAATAACTTGGAAAATAAAGACAGTGAACTTAAGAAGCCAGTGTTTCTTTACTATGCCTGAACTGAGCCTGTGTACTGTACACTGTAAGGCTGCCTTTAGGAAGGACAACTCACTGAACAACGTCCTTCCTATACTGGACTACGGCTGCTGGAGCCTGTGGCAATGTGGAATGGCAACGTAACGATATATTTGGTGGCAGTAAGCATACGAACCATGTCTGCAATTCTACAGTTGAGTCTACATTATCAAGAAAGAAAACAAAAACCACTAAAAGTTCGAACCATACGAGGCCTCACAACTTTATACTGGCAGTGGTTTGATGATCTACAGTTACAACCAACCTTGCAATCGCTGTCCATCTACGACTTCATATCGACACTGAGGGCATGCAGCGAACCAACGAACCACAATACAATCTATTTATGCCTCATGAATTTATCAACATTCAACATTCAGCTACAACAATTCTATTCAGCTAGGCGCTTCAGTTCTACAATTTACAGTAAACTACAAGTATCCACGATGGCCATGAAACAAGTCACAGCTACAAGCAACATTCATCAAGAAAATCAACTTACACGGCAGAGAGTTAGGAGGCGCTGATTCAGTGGTGATGGGAGACCAAACGCAGTAACATCCAGGACCAGCCCTGACCCACCACTCACCCCACTCACCACACTCACCGCTGAACCATTACCATAGCGTTGAGTCTCCAAGGGTGACATCATTCTACATTTGCTAGTGAGTGTTTATAACTTCACAAATGAATATCACCAATAACCTAACCGGATGTATTGCTAGTTCAAGAGTGATAAACAATCACTTTGCACAAGATATACAATACGAATATTGTATTCATAACAATCAAACTAAGGAACAATTAAAATTGAGTTAATGAAGATAACAGGGTTAGGAAATAAAAGACAAACAGGCAGTGTGTGATGTTATGACCTGAGATAGCCCAACATACGTCCTTTAATTCTTTATTTTTTCTTACCACATTTTACTATATTTAGTAATAAACACCACTTCACCTATATACAGACTTATGTACATGCACCTTCTCCAGTTATCTATATCAAGTCCAATACTAATTATTAGTACCAACAGTAACAATTATATATATATATATATATATATATATATATATATATATATATATATATATATATATATATATTTATTTATGTTCATAGAGGAAGGGCAAGAGAAGGTGTGGCCTTGTTAGTGAGTCCGGAAGTACAGCAGTGTGTGATTGAATGGAAGGTGTCATCGAGACTGATGTGGGTGAAAGCGAATTTTGAATATGAGTTGTGGGTGTTTGTGAGTGCATATGGGCCTGGTAGTGAAAGGGATGAAGAAGAGAAGGAGTCTTTCTTGAATGATATTGATGAGTGTCCGCAGAGTTTTGGAGCAAATGTGAATGTGGTAACGATGGGAGATCTGAATGTTAGATTGGGAAATGTAGAAGTTGAAGATGTAGTTGGTATGCATGGTGTGCTTTTAAGAAATGAAAATGGGAAACAAATGATAGGGATGTGTGATGAGCGAAAGATGGTGATTGGAAATACACTGTTCGAGAAGAAAGATATTTATAAGTATACGTGGGTGAGACAACAGGGTGGAAGGGTTGTGGACAAAACATTGATGGACTATGTGGTTGTGTCTAGGAATGTAATAGGAAGATTGTTGGATGTGAGAGTTCTGAGAGGGGAGGGTGGAGGTATGTCTGACTACTACTTGATGGAGGGGAAGTTAAGAGTAGGTAAGAGATGGGTGACAGCAAGGAGGGTTAGGTCTGGCAGGGAGGTTTTGAAAGTGAGTCAGTTGGATAAAAGAAAAAATGATAGAGTATCAGGAGAAATTGAAAGATGAGTGGAACGCAGTGAAAGATCAGGAAAATGGCAGTGTGGAGGAGGAATGGCAGTTGTTTAAGAGCCCTGTGGTGGGGCATGCAGAAGAGGTGTGTGGTGTGAGACGTGTGGGTGGTGGTGTAAGAAAAAGAAGTGAATGGTGGTGCGAAGAAGTATGGCTGTGGCTGAGAAAAAACGTGCATATGATGTGTGGCTGCAGAGAAAGGATGAGGCGTCATATGAGAGGTATAGAAAAAAGAGGAATAGGGTGAGAAGGGCTGTGCATGATGCTAAAGTGGCAGCAGATGAAAGGTGGGGTAGGTGACTGACTGAAAATTTTCAACAGAATAAGAAAATGTTCTGGAAGGAGGTGAAAAGGGTGCGAAAGGGAAAGTCTGGGAAGGAAAAGTGGGTAAAAGCAGAGGTTGGAAGGATGTTAATTGAGATGGATGCTGTTAGGAAGAGATGAGCAGAGTACTTTGAAAGATTGTTAAATGTAGAGGATGAATAGGTGGCTGAGATTGTGGCGGATGGAAGGATGCAAGGAATAAATGTGTTCAGAGAGTTGAATGATTCTTTGATCACGAAGGAGGAAGTGAAGAGGGCAGTAAATGAGATGAAAACAGGGAAAGCTGCAGGTATGGATGGGTGTGCTGTGGAATGCCTGAAGGGTTGTGGAGTGACTATTGTTGACTGGTTAGTAGGATTGTTGAATGTGTGCTTTGTGAAAGATATGGTGCCAATTGACTGGGCAAGTGCTTGTGTGGTCCAGCTGTATAAAGGCAAGGGTGATAAGTATGAATGTACTAGCTTTAGGGGTATAAGTATGTTGAGTGTTGTAGATAAGGTGTATGGTAGAGTGTTAATTATGAGAGTTAAAGAGAGTACAGAGGGAGTGATTGGTGATGAGTAGTGTGGCTTTAGGAGAGGGAGGGGATGCGTGGATCAGGTGTTCACTGTGAGACAAGTGTGTGAAAAGTATTTAGCAAAAGGCAAGGATCTGTTTTGGGCATTCATGGATTTAGAGAAAGCGTATGGTAGAATTGATAGGGAGGCTTTGTGGACTGTTTTAAGATTGTATGGACTTGATGGTAGGTTGTCTAAAAGGGGTGAAAAGTTTTCATGTAAATAGTAGAGCGTGTGAAAGAGTGGGAAATGCTGTGAGTGATTGGTTTCCCATGAGAGTGGAGCTGCGACAGGGATGTGTGATGTCAAAGTCAAATCAAAGTCAGATGTTCATTTAGCCATAGATATTACAATAGTGGACATAACACTTAGTGTACAAGCGGCTGAGCTTTTTGAGAGTCCAGGAACTCTCTTTAAAGGCACCTTGTATTTCTTGCACTTTTGGTAAACATCAATTGTCTAGTAAGGCTGATTTGACTGAATCAGCTGTATGACTTTTAAGTGATAATGGTCATCCCTGAATGACAATATTATAAGATTTTAATAAAGGGTATATACAAGATAGCGCTACAACAAAACGGAGGTAATTTATATTAATACCATTGATAATAGTAATAATAATAATAACTACCACAATAATAATAATAATAATAATAATAATAACTACCACTATAATAATAATAATAACAATAATAATAACAATAATGAAAGTCAGCTAATTTAAAGAATTAGTGCTTTGATAGCAAGTAAGATTTATAAGCGGATTTGAAAGAAACAGTCTCGATTAGTTCCCGAATGGCCATTGGGATACCATTTCAACCTTTGGGTCCCTGATAAGTGATATATGACTGAGAATGGGTTGAAATCATGAGCGGTATTTTTTTATTACAGTTATTTCGGAGATTATACCGAGCATTTATATTAATATCAAAGTAACTGTTAAATGATAGGTTGTGCAGAGACTTGTAAACAAACAAAGCAGTGCAGTTGGACTTTATATCAGACAATTTTAGGATACCCAGTTTCTTGAAAGATGGATTAGTGTGGTCATATTTGCGTAAGTTTTCCATTATACGGACCGATTTCTTTTGGGCTATAAATAAGCGGTTTAGTTGTGTCTTATAAGCACCACTCCATACATTGTTACAATAAAATAATAAAGGAAAAATCAGCGAGTAATAAATGAGCTTAAAAGACCGTGTTGTTAGTTGATCACGAATTTGGTATATGATACCACACTGTTTGCTAATCTTTGTATGGAGGTACTGGATATGTAAATGCCATGACAAACGTTCATCAATTATAACACCAAGGAATTTTATACTGTCCACTCTTTCAATTGACTGGGCACCTGTTATGAGTCCATATTATAATTACAATTCATAATAGATAGATAAATAGATAAATAGACAGCTCCATGCAAGCCTGGAAAAGGAAAATGATCTTGCAAGTTAACTGAGGAAATGTTGACCATTGCACAGGAAGTAGCAAAGTCAGGGGATGATATAGGTAGTGTGTCAGCGAGATAGCATGCGAACAAAGCCTAGTGACATACACACATACTCACACACATGTTTCTGGAACTTTCCAACCACAGTGTAACACACGTGGTAACGACCCCTGTTTCACCAGAATTTAGGAAGCAGAGCTCAGAAGGAGACAGGCCATGGAAACGACAGGTAGTGGAGAGAGTGAACAAGAAAGAGGGGCCCAACTAGACTTACTTATTATGTTGTCTCTGTAAGACATACCCTGCTCAACTTAGATTTTCTCTGAAGATGATAAATTAAGATCAACTCACTGTATTCATCCTTAATTCCTACTACAAAAATCGAAAGTGACAACTAAACGACAAAACTTCTCTACAAGTTACTACAAAGTCTTTTATGACATATTTGGTGGCCCAAGAATTCTACGAACATCGTCTCCGAATCAAAAGCGAATTTCTACAAAAGCAGGCGAGACTCTACAAGATTAGCTTCAGTTCTACAGTGAATTCCTACAAAATACAGCCTACAATGCAAATAGCCTACAAGTCTACAAAACAACTCTATAATCTTCACGTAACTTCAAGCAGCAGCAAGAAGAATATAAAACAAAGCAATTAAAGAAGAGGAAAGACCAAAGCAACAAGCACACAAACCCCAACCACTCTCTCCCGCTTACCTCCATCGCTGATGCAGAGGTCAAGACACGCAGCAAAACACCAGAGCCACATTTATAACGCGTCTTACTCACCTTTCTTCACCCAAGTTATGCATCGCTACTCAGTATTCACCACAGCTACCAGTGTGGGAAGCCAACGTCACTATGTGCTGAGATGACATCACAACACGAGTTTGCTGACTTAGGGCAATGCCAAGCAACGTGTGACTGACACCAGGCACTTCTCACCCACTACTCATTACTCATTATTCACATAGCTCCCACTCATACTCATTTATTTCCACAGTATTGAGTTGGAATTTCGACGTTCTATGCTGAGGTTTGCCTGTGACAGCTGTTAACCACCACAAGCACCAGGTCATGGAATTTCCAGAGTAATATCGTCCATCAACACAGCACTAGAATTATCAAGAGATCTTCAATCAACCCTGCATTTTTCTTCCGAGATAGACAGTTGCATCGACACTCCTCTATGATCTGTATCAAGTGAGTGAAATTATACTTACTCTTTTCTTCTCAGTGCTAAAATTAGGTAAATTCAACTCCTTTACTTATTCCTATATATACACTTATACACTCACTATCTATTATCTATTACAACTCATTTACTCACCTATTTAGTTAGGACATAAATATACACTCATCTGTTTATGTATGTTTGTTTAAGCCTTTAATATTACCAATTCTTTTTGGTCCTCTTTTACTAATCGGTGAGGGCTCTGATGGTACTTCC